>NC_133817.1:7866515-8166515 GCF_043250625.1 Sebastes fasciatus | reverse complement strand
ATGAAGAGAGAAATGAGAAAAAAGTTTTTTCCAGTGTGAGATATTACGTAATGGTCCATACTGAAGATAATAGTCAGATAACAAAGCGCAGTAATAATATGATATATATGAAATCCTCAGCAGGAAACTAATATCCAGCTGTTATCGCCTGCCAAGTCGTAGAGGAGAAATGAAGGAGAAACTTTATATTAAAAGACCCTGCGGCGCTTTGTCTATCTCACTTCATATTCTAGCTGAAATCTGCTCAATAATGCGACTTTTGACTTCTGCTTATTAAAGAGATGCTTCTCTCTGCTTCCTCTTCTTTTTGTTACTGTGGCAACTCACTCAGAAAACTGATTTAAAGGTGAAGAAATAAACTCAGGACTTGTTGCAGAGTGAATGCCTTCAACAACACAAATCAGATGTTTTTAAAGAAAAGCTAGTCACATTATCAGTAAACAGTGATCTTAATGTTTATTCCCGCACTTATGGAATTGTTTTTCACCAAACGGCGTATAAATAACACGCCAATTTCTTAAGTAATTTTGCGGGTTCTCACCATGCATTTTTTTGCTTTTCACGTCATTTCATGGCGTGGCAATATTAGACACTCAGAGCAAGCGCATATGAAGAGTGAGAAAATCTGCATAGGGAGAAAGACAGGTTGGATGGACGGGTCTAACAAACAATTGACTTTCTCCCAGGACACCGCTTTTCCTGTCAAGTGTGAAACAAAAAATCCACCGTTGACTTATTCAGATCAACCTAAACCTTTATCTTTTCCTAAACCTAACCACGTAGTTTTGTTTGAATTCAGGTTAACCATATGTTTAAAACTGCAACCGTTGCAACGTTAACCACGTGTGTAAAACTGCAATCGTTGCAACATTAACCACCTGTTTATAACTGCAACCGTTGCAACGTTAACTGCAACTTAAAATTGTGACGTTAACCATGCATTTAAAACTGCAACTGTTGCAACGTTAACTGCAATGTTAACCACATGTTTAAAACTGCAACCGTTGCTACCTGCAACCGTTACTAACCACGTGTTTAAAACTGCAACCATTGCTAACCACATGTTTAAAACTGCAACCGTTGCAACGTTAACTGCAATGTTAACCACATGTTTAAATCTGCAACTGTTGCAACGTTAACCACATGTTTAAATCTGCAACCGTTGCAACGTTAACCACATGTTTAAAACTGCGACCATTGCAACGTTAACCACATGTATAAAACTGCAACTCTTGCAACATTAACCACATGTTTATAACTGCGACCGTTTCAGCATTAACCACATGTTTATAACTGCGACTGTTGCAACGTTAACCACATGTTTAAAACTGCAACCATTGCAACGGTCAACAAGCTGTCTGCTATCTAGCTAGCCTGCATGCTTTGCAACTGCTGGATGTGGCACAAAAATATCTGTTATTGCAGGTTTAGATATGTAAAACCTCACAGCCTAAACCATGACAGATAGACGAGAGAAAATAAGTGAGACTTCCTGGTTAAATTGAGGATTAATTGATCTTTTAAAAAGTTAAATCAACTCACAAAAATATTAGTAACTCCATAAAGGTTTTGTGTTCAGAAACTTTCTGTATCTAAAGTATTGAAACCACATAAGTTCAGTCTTCACTGATGTTGTACTGAGTGTTTCCACCCACAGGAAGAACACTTTTTTTTTGTTTATTGCAGCTCTCTCTCTATAACCTCTAAGACTGCAGCGCCAAAAATCCCACGTTCGTTCATATTTTATTCATATTTCATGATGCATATATTTCTGTCTGCCTCTCTCAGGGGTCTGCAGCTCCTACACAGCGGTCACTGCGCTGCTTTCCATCTCCTTTTCTTCCAGCCACCTTCCTCTCTTCACTTCCTCTTTTCATGTCGGGACCCCCCTCTTCTGTTTACTCCCAGAGGCAGAGGTCTTCAAAGAGAAACCGACACTGACCATCTTCCTCTTTCCTCTTAACTCGCCAACAAATGAAAGGTCTTCACTGGCCTCCCTCTCTGCCTCTCTCACCGTCTGAATATCTTCAAACCATCTAACAGGCATCACCCTGGGAGTTTGTGTGTCTATATTTACACTCAGGAAAGAACAAGTCAATTGAAGGAGCAAGTCTCTTCTTCTTTTCTTTTTTTGCAATGAAGTGCTCGGAGAGAAAAATAACAGATTAGATCTCACAAAAACCCCAAGAGTATAGAGACAGAAAACACTCTAAAAGTAAGTCATCACAAGGCCAAAGGCAGCTCAGCAAGGCTTCAACTAACAAGTATTTCTATTAATCAGCACAATAATCAGCAGATTAATTGATTGTTTGTTTTGTGGCCGTCATCATTTCTTGCAGCAACAACGGGACGTCTTCAAATGTCAGTCCAAACATTCAAAATGCTATCAAAAAGTACAAAATACTCACATTTAAGAGTACAGTGGGCAACCTCCGGGTATGAAAATTGAAGCCAATGTTGAAGTGCCTTAAACCTGCATTCTTTCTAACAGCCAGCAGGGGGCGACTCCTCTGGTTGCTAAAAGAAGTCTGATTGTATAGAAGTCTATGAGAAAATGAGCCTACTTCTCACTTGATTTATTACCTCAGTAAACATTGTAAACATGAGTTTATGGTCTCAATCACTAGTTTCAAGTCTTCTTCAATACAGCATGATGTTCATTTAGTAAATTATGGTCCCATTTAGAGTCAATTAGACCATAAAGCAGGGGATGCTTTAGGGCGCGGCTACCTTGTGATTGACAGGTCGCTACCACGGCGTTGTCCGGTCTGGGAATTGTCCGTGTTTTCGTCTAATCACTTTAAGTCTTTAACAGCGTGTTTTCAGTTCATCAAAGTTATTTGTAACATTTTGGTCGCCTAACAATGTCTTCGCTTTCGGTTGTAATTGGCTCCACCCTCTCGCGTCACTTCTGGTTGCAAAAGACCAAGATGGTGACAGCCAAAATGCCGAAGTGTCAAAATGTCTAGGCTTCAAAACAGCAGTCCACAATCACATGAGTGACGCCACGGTGACTACGTCCACTTCTTATATACAGTCTACAGTGTTAACTCAGTGATGGAATGTAACAAAGTATGTTTACACACGTACTGTACTTAAGTATACATTCAAAGTACTTGACTGTTGTTTTGCCTGACACTTTCTACTTTTACTTCACTACATTTCAGAAGGAAATATTGTACTTTTTAATTCACTATAATTATCTGACAGCTTTAGTTACTTTACAAATTAAGAATGTTGCATGAAAATATATGAGTTTATAAGGTTTGTTGTCTTATTATAAATTAAACTACCCAACATGTATGAAATGTATGATACCACCATCATCATCACCATCATCATCAACACTCTACTGCAGATCAGATTTGTCCCCAAACAGCAGCATGAGTCAACAACTATTTCAATCTGTGTGACCCGTTTCCTGTCTCTCCCTGCCTCACTATTCTAGCTCCTTTATCTCAACATCAACACACACAGTAGGCAAACATAACAGGACAGTGCAGCGGTTCGTCCTAGTCATAACATCCCTGCTGTACATACTGTGCTGTCAGCTCGGCGAGAGTCAGTGATGGAAGAAGTACTCAGATCTTTTAGTTGAAATCATTGGTAATACCACAGTGTATAAATATTCTGTTACAAGTAAAAGCCCTGCATTCAAAATCTTAATTAAAAGACGGCTGCAAGCTAGTGTTGACTACCGCTGGACTGAGGACACGATCAAAAATGCTCGGCGGCCATCTGATGTAACGTTACACGCTAGGTTTCTCCACCAAATACGTGTATATATCTGACCACGTCTTCTACTCACTATTGGCACACGGATCTGGAGAGTCATTTTGTTTAGGTTGCGATCTTTGGTGGTTGCATAGTATTGCACTCCGCCGTTCTTCCGTTGCCAAACTACGGGCGCACACTTAACGTACGTCATCATTGTTTACAAACTGTGAAAGGGGTCTATATTCGAGTAAAGTACAAGTACCTCAAATTGTACGTGAGTACAGTACTTGAGCAAATGTACTTGGATAATCAGGATAACCTCCTCTCACCTCTGTAACACCCAGACTCTGCTCCTCTCTTCTTCTTCTTCTTCTGAAGTTAATTCTGTCTGCCGTCCTCACTTTGTCGTCTTATCTGCCCTCAAATACTCCCTATCACACACACACACACACACACACACACACACACACACACACACACACACACACACACACACACACACACACACACACACACACACACACACACAGTCTCTCTCGTTCCCACAGTGTGCAGTGGTGTAATCAGCGCTTCATATTGTAACAGGAGATTAGCGCTGCTCAGCTAAAAATCACAATCTGCCCCGTCAGATAGCACAGCTAGCACAGGCTGGATCACACACACACACACACACACACTCATGGCTGTAATATAGAAAAGTGCTACCTGCAGCACCGGCGACGGACCTCTCTCCGTAATTGGTGTCTTCTCTGGTATCATCAGCCTTTACAGCAGCTCTTTTATAATTACCCGGACCGGCCTAATAACTGGAGAGATAATGACGCTCGGCTGAGTCTGACCTCCCTCAGCTGACCTCATGTTGACCTGAAACTGACTCCAGAGCTCCTCTCACCTGGTTTTTATGTGCCGGGTAGAGTTTTGACCCCTCTTTGACCTCACAGCGGGGGATAAGTGCGCTGACCTCTAATGTCGTGTCTTGCAAAACAAGTCGTGTTTTATGCTAAACTGATGGCTCGACGCATGTTTGACTCTGCTGGGGACTGGATAGAAAGTCTCGACGTCCTCTCGGAGCTTGTAATTGACATTTAGAGTTGCTTCCTGTACGTTCAAATATCAGCCTCAGTACTAATTACTCAGTGTGTTTACGTGCACTTAAGTAACTTGGTAACGGCTTCACTTTTTTAAATACTATGTAAATGTATGATTAGAGAAACCAACTAGAGGGGTAATTAGAGGTAATGATCATAGACTGTATATAAGAAGTGGACGTAGTCACCGTGACGTCACCGATTGGTTTTTGGACTGTCGTTTTGAGGCCTCAAGTTTGGCATTTTGGCCTTCGCCGTCTTGTTTTTTTGCAACCAGAAGTGACACGAGACGGCGGAGCTAAGTACAACCGAACGCTGAATAAGAGGTCAAAGGACCCCTTTGAAAATGGGCATGACGGTTTTTCCTCGCCAAAATTTAGTGTGAGTTTGGAGCGTTATTTAGCCTCCTTCTCATGAGCTTGTATGACATGGTTGGTACCGATCGATTCATCAGGTTTTCTAGACTCATATGATGCCAGTATCTTCACTCTAGCTATAAAACCGAGCCACTACAACCTAAAAATCACAAGTTACATTAATGCATTAAAGAATTTAACGTTGTTATTGCGTTAACTTTGACAGCCCTAGTATTTATATATCCTAAACATGACAACAACAGGGGATCTGTAAGTATTTGGAAGCAAAGGCTGATAAGATAGAGATCCAGCGAGCAGTCGTTTGGGGTCAATCAGGTGAAGGACGGCTACGTGATGATGTCTATCTGATTTTTTCCTCGAAGACACAAAGTCAGGAAGTGACACAGTTTTCTCAGACTGAGTGACAGACTGGAGTGGTTTTGTATTTGTGTGTTTGTCTGTCGTCAATGAACGCTCTGGTTGTTGTTCTACATCGGTGTATTTGTTTCCTCCTGGCTGTTTATACAATACACACACTCACTATTAACACACACACACACACACATATCCTCAGGCTGAGAGAGAGATGTAGACTAAAGGTCTCTCTATCACTCTACAGCAGCTGGCTGTCACTGACTGATACCACAACAACTTCTACTGCTGCTTTACACACGCACACACACACACACACACACACACACACACACACTCTCTCTTACACAACCTCCAGGCTGCTTTAGCATTTTGTTTGCTTGTTTTTCGCTAAGAGGCTGATGGAAGTTTTGAAAAATGTAAAACACACACACACACACACACCCTTTCTATCTGCTGTGTTAGCTATAAATGTGACACACACACACTCACACCCACACACACACACACACACACACAGACCGTGGTAGAGTACCATTTAGCTGGTAATAGCCTCTAAATTCACACTGCTGCATATTAATAATGCGGATTTCCCTGCTAACACCCTCATATAATGAACTGGGTCAGACACACTCATTGTATTTGTGTGTGGGTGTGAGTGTGTGGGTGTGTGTGTTTCAACTGACTGTACAGATGTGTGTGTGTGTCTGTGTGTGAGTAAAAGTGTGTAACTTTTAATACCCAGTAATCCTTTAAATTTCCTCGGCTCTAAACCAGGGTCACACTCTTTCTGTGTGTGTGTGTGTGCAGGTGTGTGCAGGTGTGTGTGTGTTTCTGTGTGTGTGCAGGTGTGTGCGTGTGGTTTGTGCCTTCCTACCTTCAGTTCCTGTTCCTCAGCCAACTCCTCCGTTGACCCCGATAGTTTTAACAAACAACGCACTCGTCCTATTATTTCGATATCAAAGCCTGGCTGGTTTCCCTCAGTACAAAGGCATGTTCATTAATGAACACAGAACAGACAAAATAAAGATGTATAAGATGAAAATGAAAATGAGGATGAGAGTGAAATAAATTCTCAGTGGCTTCTGCAATAATATCAACCTTTTCACATCACATTTGTTCATATCAGAACTAAGACTTAATGGAGCTTTAAATGGACATGTCCTCTGGGAGAGAGGACTCAGAGGAGTCTAATGAGTGCCTGTCTCGTCTGTAGCTCTATAATGTTAGAAAGTATAAAGGCTGTCTTTCCAGGCTAGTTTTCATTAGGGCTTAGTTTCGGCTGGCATGTCCCAGAATGCACCCCTCACTACTTAAATCTTCCTCTTGCACTGACTCTTCATTTCTTCTTCTTTTATCTTCCACTAGCTCATAAATTCACATTGATATGCAAGCTTGTTTTTTACCTCTTTGTTGGCGTCTCTCCTCACTTTCTGTTCGTCACACACACACACACACTGAATAAAGGTGTGTGTTCGCCCTGAGCTAGATGCTGCAGTTTATTATGTACAGTTTGTAAGATGAAACACTGGAGGGTTCATGAGTCTGCCGTTATATTGTCAGCAGAGCATCTCAGCACCGTTTCTCTTCATCTCAGCTTGAGCTCAGCAACAGACTCGACTGTTAAATTAATCATTTGTTGTTGACTTGAATAACAGTGTGTGAGAAATGACCAGTTTTTCTTTTCTGAGAAAACAAAACTTCTAAAGCCTGGCTAGCGTCCCCGAGAGTGTTAGACACAGTAAAAAGTGTTGGGCTGGATGGACCACATACCAGGGTCGAAGAGTATAGAAGCAAAGAGGCGAAACTTCGGCGCTTTTTTGACAACAGCTGCTAGATGGCGCTGCGATAGCGCTGCCGTTCTAATGTGTAGGGAACACCCAACCACCCAAGATGGTGACAACCAAAATGCCGAACTCGAGGCTTCAAAACGGCAGTTCACAAACCAATAGATGACGTCACGGTGACTACATCCACTTCTTATATACAATTTATGGTACATGAGCAGGTTGCAGTATTTTTCCCATCTTGTTATATATCCTCCAGGATATTATTATTTTTAAATGTCTGTTATTCCCCTTTAATATTTCAATCTAGAACTAAAAACTTGAAATCACCTGTAATGTCATTTTTTTTTTTTTTTTTTTACATTGTACGAGATGTTTCTAGTAGTTCAGTTGGAGCCAGAGACAATACGCTAACCCTCTGACTCGACAGAGTTTAGTTTGGTTAAAGTGGTCACCCAGTTAGTAACGCTGCTGTGTTTCCCAGCAGGCTGTGTGTTGTGTGTGTTGATAAGGCAGTTTGGATGGAGAGTCATGCAGTAGAAAAGGTAAAACAGCACTATTCTGGCCCGATCTACCATGAAGCTCCAACAACCAGCTGTGCAGAGAGTGGACCGAACATCAGGAGCATCTGCTTCACACTCAGCTGCTTCATAATTCATGTCTCTGCTGTTTGTTGTAGTTCAGTCTGTCTACGCCACTTCCTCTCCATCTTCACTTCATAATTCAAAATTACATTTAATGTGAGAAGTTGTAGTGAAACTCCACCCATATTTGCTCCAGTCTTGGAAAGTGAAAGAAGTTTTATCCCTGAAAGTCATTGCAGCACGATCCTCTCCTCCGCTGTCATCTCCATGTTTTCTCACCTTAAAAACACAGCTAAAATAAGGTATTTAAATCAGGAGAGACGCCTCGGTTACAGCCGAAACTCTCAGAGTACAAACTGTAACAGGAGCGAGCTGGAAACCGAATGTAAATGTGAAGTCTCGACTTGTAACTCAGCATGACGTCTCTTGTCAGTTCATGTAGGTGTTGGATATGGATTACAGCCTAGAATAGACATGAACATTCACCCAGAATAAATGAGTTGTGATCAGCTGTTGTGAGTGGAGCATAAAGGCCGCAGTGTGTTGGGAAAGCTGCTTTGAAAGGCTCACAGACCGTGGAAGAAGTAGAACTACAGCAAAGCTTCCCTCTAGAGGAAACACAGCTTTGTTAGCAGACTGAAGAATAGCAGCACGGATGACAACCGTGTGTTTTACAGCTATAACAATGCCTGTATAGTAAAACAACATGTATTTTATTACATATAATATACACACACATTGTAGTTTATTTTGACTCAATGCCACATACATCGTCCTGCTGCCACTAATACTATGTATATACTGTATATAGTATGTTCACAGTATGCTACCTTACGATCAAACGGCAGACAGACAAAGTTAGCAGCTTAGCTAGTGAACGTCATGAAGATTTTAGCGGCTAAAGAGACAGATATTTCCCTCAGGAGTTGGTGGAGACCAAAAGCGGAGCTAAAAGAGAGAGAATATTGGACTTACATTCATCAAGTGGACACAAAAACTCCTAATTAGGGCTGTCTATCAATTAACATATTGGATTGCGATTAATTGCAAATGAATCACGCATTTTTTATGTGTTCAAAATGTACCTTTTAAAGGGAGATTTGTCAAGTATTTAATACTCTTAACAACATGGGAGTGGACAAATCTGCTGCTTTATGCAAATGTATGTATATATTTAGTATTGGAAATCAATTAACAACACAAAACAATGACAAATATTGTCCAGAAACACTCACAGGTACTGCATTTAGCATAAACAATATGCTCAAATCATAACATGGCAAACTGCAGCCCAACAGGCAACAACAGCTGTCAGTGTGTCAGTGAGCTGACTTGACTATGACTTGCCCCAAACTGCATATGATTATCATAAAGTGGGAATGTCTGTAAAGGGGAGACTCGTGGGTACACATAGAACCCATTTTCATTCACATATCTGGAGGTCAGAGGTCAAGGGACCCCTTTGAAAATGGTCATGACAGTTTTTCCTCGCCAAAATGTTGCATACGTTATTTATCCTTTTTCATGACAAGCTAGTATGACATGGTTGGTACCAATGGATTCCTTAGGTTTCCTAGTTTCATATGATACCATATCTTTACTCTAGCTTAGAACTGAGCCAGCGACAACCTCAAAATCACAAGTTGCATTAACTTTGACAGCCCTAGAAAAATATTATTCCTCTTTTCCTCTCTCTTATTCTGCCCACTGTTTCACTCTTCAACTTCACTTCAACGTAACATTAACAAAATCTTGAAGAGTTTTAAGTTACTCGCGTGCAGATAGTTTGACATTCACATTTTCAACAGAGCGAGGTTCAGCGTTGTGCACAAGAAGGCTGGTTGTCCAACAAGTCAGAATCCTTGGAAACTCAGATGAACCATTGTTATGTCTGGATTTTAATGAGTCACTGTGTGTGTGTTGAGTCGGCTTCCAGCAGCTCTCAGCCTGGGAGGGAGAGTTATCTGTGCTTTAATCAGCCCTGAACAGAGGGAGACGAGGAGAGAGAGCTCCCTCTTTCTCTTTCTTTGGGTCTGTAATAAGGCTTCTCGCTCTAAATCCTTTAATCTGAGCAGGAATGAAGGCTATATCTCTGTCTTCTGGCTGCAAAGAACAATTTCTCCCTCTTTCTTTCCGTCCTTTTTGCTTTCACACACTGAAACACAGCCTGCCTTGTTAATTGAGAGCTGGTGGAGCTGCTCTGTTTATGTATATGTGTGTGTGTGTGTGGAAAGGTTAGCAGCAAGTTCAAAGGACTGCAAAAAGTTAGGGAAACTTTTTAATAATACAAGTCGGGTTCAAACATTTGGACGGGATTCCCATGCATGAGCAGAAACACACACATTTATCTGAGGTTTCCTGGCAGAGCTCCATGTGTGCAGTCAGTCAGCGCTAATTATTTTTGGATATGACTGTAGAGACACAAGTTCTTTAATAAAGTGCTTTTACATTCAGTTCTCGCTCGATTTTCTGCCTCCGTAGACGAGACGGAGTGTGAAGAGAAGCTGTAAATCTGCTGGATTGTGTCCAGACATGTAATGACTCGACAGCAGCAGCTGCCGTCATGGAGGCTGCATGCCCACCTCTGTGTTCACATACTAATACAGACCCACCGTATTCCTCTAAACACATCACATTTCATGGATCTATACAAAGAAAGTTCCTCCAAGCAAACACGTGACACTTTTCACTTGGCGTTCTCCTCATATAATCTGCCCTTCAGCCTGATTTATAATCCTATTCTCCGAAACACCTCCTGGTTTTTCTTCAAAAAGATAATATCAAGTGATTTTTAATTTCCATTCAGGAAGTTAGGCTATTAACGAGATATTTTCATCACATGGCAATTAGCAGCATGTTGTTGGGTAATGAGCACAGCACTTGATATAGAAATATCTGAATATATCTAAATCAGCCATCAATAAAAGTCATATTTTAATACAGTAACGTTGCTTGATATGCAGCATTAGTGTAGTGGTGGAAAGGAAAGTGAGTGACAAGTAATTATTTTTTATTGATCGCACCATTGGGGAATAATTCTCCCTTCATGCCAGTGTTTAGAATATGTTTAATATATTTAATAGAGCTGTCAAATGATTAATAACTTTTAATGGCCATTAATCGCATGATTGTCCATAGTTAATCACGATTAATCGCACATTTTTTATCTGTTCAAAATGCACCTTAAAGGGAGATTTGTCAAGTATTTGATACTCTTATCAACATTAGAGTGGACAAATATGCTTACTTTATGCAATTTATTATTAGAGCGTAAGTTTGGAGAGCTATTTAGCGTTCCTAACGTAAAACAAATTTGAGTTAGCGCGTTATTATCGCATTAACTTTGACAGGCCTGATATTTAATGATATTTAATGATGTTTTGACTACGACAAAAAAAAGAAAACGTGACAGTAGCTTACTTGTTTATCTACAGTACCGAACGGACCGTCGGGGCGCAAGACTAACAGCGTCCCGTCTTCTCAGGAACGATAGCAAATTGTTTTGGGACTGAGTAAGCTCACTATCGACACGTCCACTGGACGCACCCTATTTTTTCCCTGATGATGCTACATTATGAACAACAAATCTGTGTTCAAATCAGCAGGACGAGAGCTAGTTAACGTTAATTAGCTCTTGTCCTGACCATTTCAACACGGGAGTTGCCATTGATTTACATTATGATGCTTTCAGGCTCTATTCAGTAAAAATGACTTTTATAGGGTGAAGGTTACTCCTAACGTTATCATGATGTGTTCAATTGTAATCTTGTAAAACTTGAATAAATCCAGTTGTTTGAAGGAGATGTTTTCACAGCAATATAAAATAGATAATAGAGAGGGAATTATGACCTGTTTAACTTCTCTAACAAAAACCAGAATGCAAACGGTAATAAAGGAGTAGCTGTTGAAGTACATGGGATTTATTGTTTTACTTTTGTTTTATACCGTGGAATTGAATTGGTATTGGTATCGACTACTACATTTCTGGTATCGTCACATCCCTAAGTAGGAGAGAAAGTAATCAGAAACGGACTAACGCATTGTTTGTGTTTTTGTAGGAACATTTGGAATAAAGCCTGAATCATCCTTAAGGGTTACATAACATACAGTACCTGTATCCAAACAGTGAGGAGACGTTTTCATTTCAACTAAAACCAAAAGGAACATTTTTAGATGCTGAAAATGAACCCTTAAAATGCAGTGACAGAACACCTGCCAGCTTTTTGATCTGTAGTTGATGTTCAGGCTGCCTTTAAAACAACATCAGCAGGATCTGGAGCCGGTTAAGTCTACAGAAAACGTCAATCACGACATCTTAAGGACTTAAAAATGAGTCGCTGTGAGCTGTCAGGACGCTCTGACAGTTATCCCCATATGAGCCCAACAGAATGAGGTGCACTGACGGAACGAGTCCTCGGCGCCGCGCGACACCAACATCCTTTAATTGCTTCGGCAGAAACTCTGACAGGGCAAAGAAAGCAGTTTTTTAAAGTTGCTGGAAACGCTGCTTAGCTATGAGAGATAATTAAAGCAGGGATGGTGTTGGTATGCAGCGCTGATACAAACACACAAGGACACACGCGGTCCAATCAGTGTGTGTCATTGTCAGGTTAATGGGAGGTGTACCAGGATAGAAAGTGGTTGTTAATCGCTCACTCCAGCGCAGAGGACACAGCCACTAAATTACATTTGCATAACACAGAATTAATCTGTGTGCGTGAGTTTACCGCCATGAAATGGGATCATGTTTTTTCTCTTTTTACTTCTCTCTTTACCTTAGCAGGAAAACTTTCAACGCATTGATGTGAAGTCATATTTATTTAAGAAGATTGATTTCCTTCCTTCCTTCCAGGCAGTCGGTGGATTTCACTTCATTTCAGGGTGCTGTGGAAATAAATTTGCACTTGCTTTACATTGGTAATCCATCACAGGGAAAAGCTCCTTGCATTTATTTTTGTCAAACTTATGTTTTTGTGGTTTGTCACGGTTTTGTGGTTTGTCACGGGTGCGTTCAAAGACGCTATTTGTTCATCAGCTGCCAAAAAGCATCCAATTAACAAGAAAAACTAAACCCAGAAGACCAACTGAGAGCAAATGTCTCTAAATTAGTTGTTTCTTACATTAAAAATCTTGAAGTCACTCAGACGCCTGGGAAATCTTGGATGTCTTGGTGTCCTTGAATGCACCATCAAATGTCCCTATTCTAAACTGCATTACCACACATCATTAACAAGCCAATTTCTGCTTTCTCAAACAAGTTTCATGTCTCGATTTCTCTTTTGATCTATAAATTGTTTGCTTGACTGCCTGAAAACAATCAAAACCTCGAGTTTCCTAACTCTTAGCTTTTGGCGTTTATGCTTGACTTAAAGGATTCATCGATTATCAAAGTTGCTGATTAATTTTCTCTCAACTGCTTAATTTGATTCATCGGCTCGTTTCAGCTGAAAATGAATGGAAACCATTGGACGAGATTGAGAATAAAGCTAAAAATCTACAGAGATGTGATGGAAAATGGTTGGCAGTAATGGGAAATATACTGCAGCAAGTTTGTTTCCTTCCTGATTTTGATATCGGAACTTGCGTATCGGCCAATTCCAAGTACCGATCCGATACCACTGTGTGTAAGATACGTCGCCATTTTACTGGTGGGATTTTCCAGTGTAAACTATTGCCAGATTGCTGACGTTTTGCTGTTGCACTCTCCGCTAGCATCTGCCCGATTGGTAGGTTGTATCTAGAATGTAACACACAAGTTACGAAACTCTCGCGAGATGGTTAAGGCTTGGTATTGGCTGTGTTTGCCAGGTCGAACAAGTCCGCCACCATTTAATCGGAGTATGCAAGGCTCTATGTTAACAGGAATATTAGTGGAATATTCATTTTCATTAACCATGTAACCACCTTAATAGGAGTATTGACTTTTTAGGAATAAGGGCAAAAATCTGAATTATTTGTGCATGTAAGCGTAGTCAATGTTAAACTAAATCTATGCATAACACCTCTTACACACCAGTGTAACCACCAGTCAAATGTAATGTGTGATCTGAAGGTGGTGCCAGACTGAAGTTTATGTTGTTATGTATTTATGTTGTTGTATTTATCTGTCCCCCAGTGGAGAAATAGTTTTGCACATGAAAAAAATGAGCAAGTGTTGTTGCCAGACTTTAGCCTGAGGCGACTATCGCCATCTGTAGAGCCACTGCTAGCTGGTGTTGAATGGAGGAAGTCCCCTGATGGCCTGAATGCTTTTATTAAGCAGAGCAACACGGTGCTATGCTGTCATTTTCTGGCATGTAAAACGGTAACACGTGAGTTTCTTCTTCTACCCAGTAATACCAGTGTCAGTGTTGTTTAGTGGTGAACTGGTTAATGAGTTCCTGTATTTACTGCTCATTGTATCTCTGTCCTCTCAGTCAGTCCTCTGTGTCTCTTTCAGTTCGTCTTTTGTTTGTTTGTTTCTGTTCGCTGTGTCACTGCCCTGCTGGGATGTTACCAAGTGGTACTATATACACAGTACTATACTGTGTGTATGTGTGTGTGTGTCTGTGTGTGTGTGTGTGTAAAGCACTCAGTTCGTTAATAACCGCCGGCCTCTCAGGCCTTCTATCATCACACTAATCCTCTTCTCAGAGGTCGACCTATTACAGGGTCTTATTTTGTCATCATGTAATAATGTGAGATTAATACAGAACAGGGTTAGTAGTGTAATAATATGCATCCTCTCAGGTTTACTCAGCTCCTAACAAATGACTTCCTGGTGTCCTCTTTCTTACTCTGTCCAATTAGAGTCGTCCAATTTCAATGAAACAGCTCAATGTCGAATCTTAATTTGATATTAAATTGCTATTGCTGCCCCCTCTTAGTCGATTAGTCGACTAATTGGTCATTTTGGTCTTAGTCAACGAACGTCGTTTAGTCATTTTTATGCTTGTTTCATGCTGAATGACTTATTACTGAGAAACGTATGAGCACATCTCTGTTAAACACCAGATTTAAAGTGGTGCTTTTTTTTGTGATTCTTTGTGGAGAAACTCAGTTTCACAGATCTGTCGATTAAATCAGCTAATCGATTAGTCGCCAAAATCGTATGAGAGTTAGTCGACTAAGAATTTCTTTGGTCGAGGACAGACCTAGTTACAAGCAGCTCCAAAGGTCTAAAACATTTTTAAATGATGGAAACCATATGATGTTATTGATTTAGTATTGAATTGAATTATGTAATCAGTAACAATAATTGATGCCCAACAGTCGCTGATTACAGCTTCTTAAATGTGATGATATGCTGCTTTTTGCTGATTTATATCATTGTGAATTGAAAAATGAATGGATTTGAAACAATTAATTGATTAGTCCATTGACAGGAAATTAATCAGCAACTATTTTGATAATCGATCAACCATTTTTTCAAGCAAAAATGTCAATTTGATGCTTTTGGTGATAAAAAAACAAAATATTTTGGGGGTTTTGGACTGTAGGTCGGATTAAACAACACATTTGAATATGGGGGAATTGTAACAGGCATTCTTTACTTTTTTCAGACATTTTATAGACAAAACAAATCAATTAATCAAGAAAATAATCATCTGATTAATCTATAATGAAAATATTCATTAGTTGCAGCCTTAATATTGAATATCTTTGGGTCTTTGTGTTGGTCGGACAAAAGCACTTTGGACTCATAGGATTAATTATTATTAGAGTAGAGTAATGAAACTTTAATGTCCCTGGGTGGCGATGTGGCTTAAGGCAGCAGTCAATAATAATAAATACAGAAAATATATTGTTATGTGCATTCACACTGTTGTCAAGCATTTTATAGGCTAAACAACTGATTGATGAAGCAAACAAAGATGTTTTCTGGAATTTATATTGTTGTTTTCTTTATTTCTGCACACCTGGATTCTTGTCCTGGACCTGAAACCATCTTAAAGTCCGGTTCCTGTCTCTCTGTTGGTGTCTACATTAGTGTGTGATGCAGTCTGTGGACTCTGGTACCGGTAGATCGTGAGTGTGTGTTGGTGATAGATGAGGTATAGCAGCTGTGTGTGTGTGTGTGTGTGTGTGTGTGTCCTTTTCGGTCTTTTAGTTTTATGCTTACTTTGTCTCAGCCGTGCTCTCCTTCAGGCCTCTTCATTACCACCAATAAGAAGTCAATTTCCCCTGGGCTCGGCCAATCATAGCTCCCATATCCCCTCCAGGCCCGGCCAATCAGCTTCAATGTTCCTCCGGCCCGATGTCATGAATGGCTAATGACGCCCGGTGGTGGGCAGGAATGCAAATGAGACCACATCAGGGCTTTCCTGACTCTGAGAAAATATATAGCCGTAAACAAGAAGTCAAAGATTGGAGCAAGAAAATAAAGAAATGGAGAGAAATAACACATCGTTATTGGACATTCGAGCAGTGCAGACATCCACACAGTTAACGCTAAATGTCTGGATGTTAGTTTCACACCAGATTCACCTTTCAGACTGAAGAAATAGTCAGTAGATGGGATATCATGATACGCCAACATGCTTCATCATGACTTGACCAAATGCCACCAGCGTGTACATAGAAAACAGCAGGTAAACAGGTGTTTTGACGTGCCACATACGCAGCCAGGTTGTGTTGCCCTTTAATATTTGACCACCTGTAAATACCAGATTGGAGTTGAATTATTACTCCATTGATTGAACACATAAATATCAGCTTACTTTATTCTTTATTTGGATCCCCCATTAGCTTTTGAGTAGTATTAGTATATATAAATATCCTGGAAATGTTTCATTGTTAGTTAGTTAGTTAGTTAGTTAGTTAGTTAGTTAGTTAGTTAGTTAGTTAGTTAGTTAGTTAGTTAGTTAGTTAGTTAGTTAGTTAGTTAGTTAGTTAGTTAGTTAGTTAGTTAGTTGGTTAGTTGGTTGGTTGGTTGGTTCGTTATTTAGTTGGTTGGTTGGTTGGTTGGTTCGTTCGTTCGTTGGATGTTGGAAATACATCATCAACTCAACCACTCTGTAGATTAATCATATCTTAGTTTGGTCTTTATTGTATTTTATTGTATTTATACATGTTGATCAGTGTCTTCTTGCAGTTGGACACACAACTTTTTTGGGTTACAAACTCCAAGACAAAGTCACACAAAGTCCAAGTGAAAATCAATTAAACCAAACTTTACAAACCAAAATTACCATTTTTTGGTTGTTGTTATGAACTGATGAAGACTTTGAGCTGTGTTTGAAAGCTCCAGAAGAAGCTAGACCTTTTAGTAAAGATTATCCTGTCTAAACCATCTCCTTAAACAGAATTTCACTCTACTTTTACAGTACATTTTGGTACTTTTTGGTGACAATTTTTGACAAAAAAATAGCCTTGATTATCTTCTCTTTACACACTGGTCGTGCAGTTTCTGCAGTATTACATCATTTTGTAGTTTTGTTACAGAAAAGATAAGAAATGTAATATTTAGTCTTGGGAATGAAGTATAATTCATTGGTTTTGTATACATGAAATGGAAACCAGACTGTTAAAGACCTGTCATGTATTTAAACGTTTCTTTTTTGGGTAAAACATTAGACTCAGACCAACATCTGGACAGACAGACAGGTCTAACGTAGAGACAGACAGTCAGTAGGTCAGAGAGACGAGCAGACAGACAGACAGGACCATAGATGGAGTCTCAGATCTTGTCCGTCCTCCGGGGATCTGGTGTGTCTGAAAACGGGTTTTGTTTGAACTGTTTCCCAGCGGTGAGGATGTAAAGACAGAGACAGAGAAAGGCAGAGAGACAATGTGAATTACAAAGAGAAGTTAGAAAGAGAAAAGCTTAAGAGGTTAGACAGAGAGAGAAAATCAGTCAGGCTTTATTCCCCTGGCTGGAGCCTCGGCAGACATTCCTGGATTTAGTTTCACTCCAAACTTTTCAGCGGAGAGGTCAGCGCTTAAGACTTTCACAAAGTATGCACTCGGGATTTTAATGAGTCACAGATTGCTCTTCTCTCTCCTGTGTGGATATAAAGTGTGACTCACTTTTCCATCACAACATTTTATCCCCGCTGCTGGTTACTCTGGTTTTTCTACCAAATATGTCCTGCTGGTGGGTGCCAATGTAATCTCTCCCACACAGACTCAGTTGTAATATTATATTCAAGCAGACTTTCATTCCCAAATTTCTGTTAACCCAAACCAAAATATGCCAAACCTCAAACTGCGCCACACAAAACCAGAATAAATGCGAGGGAGAAACCGAACGAGTGCTGCTGTTTCTATACAAGTGTGCTGCAGAAAATAACCAGTTCACGTTATTTGCATCATTGATTAAACTGCTGGTTGTTTTTTTCACAGTTAATCAAGTCATTTAGTCTCTAAATCAGTAGTTTCCAACCTATTTTCCTTGTATCTAAGAAAAGCTGAGCCTCCCCGATGTCATCACCACTAAAAAAATTACAAGTCCTCGAACAAATCCTCAATTTGAATCAACTTTCTTTAATGAATATACCTCGTCAGTTTCGTCAACGCAAATAAAGTGATGATGTCTTGACAGATTGGAAAAAAGCGAATGCAGACACATAATATGATCTTTCTTTTGTTAACAACTTAATCAATTTAATATAATACCGTTAGTAAATAATATAATTGATGGTGCTGTTAGATTGCTGCTAGACCACCTCATTAATACAGGTGCATCCTCCCTTTGAGTGCGTCAAGCGGGAGTGCATTGAAAATGTTGTTTTTGAAAGGCTAAACGCCAACAAATGTTCTTTTTTCACTGAATACTTCGTTAGATTTTGCTACTAAGTATCATATATCTTTTTAAATAGTTTTATATACAGACTTTTGTATAAATTATCCAGTAAGTGTGTTATTATGGTTTTAGTTATACATTTTGAACAGATCAATCGCGATTAACTATTTTAATCGATTGACAGCCCTATTAATGAGAGCTGTAAATGGGTAGTAAAACATTAAGTAAAAGTATATAAACCTGTGTGAAACACTGAGGCTCTGTAAGCGTGTATTTTCCCACTGTAATACTTCCTAAAACTCTGCATTGCAGCCATTAAGACCACCTGACTCCTGATATCTGTGGATAGGTAATTTGGGCGAGCAGGTGGGTACAGAGATAAGTCTTTTCACACTAATAAATCCCTTTTGCAATAAAGCGAACTGAAGTGAATTCAATTTGGAGGGAGTTAAAGGAAGCGGCCAGTCGATTGACCACCAATCAGAGCGATCTGATAGCCGCTGCTGTAAAGCCGATGATCGGCCGGTAAAAACGTAAATAAATGAACACGATGGGACTTTAAGCTGTTTGATTTATCTGGGACAGAAAGCAGAGCTGTAATTAAAACAGTTTTATGATGCACTCAGTAAAATTTAGAGGGGAGAATCACCTAAAATTGACCTGATATAGTTGCATCACTATGAATGTTTGTGATGTAACTGAGTAGTTTTAGAGCTACAGGCCTCGTGCAGCTATAATTAAACACACCCATCCAGACTAATGGAAGGAGAAACTCAGGATGTCAGAAAACTAATTGCTACACTCCGTCTCTCTCTTCTCACACTCACACTTTCTTCTTTTGTCTTTGCTAATGTAATCTGGCTCAGCAACTCTCTTCACTTTTTAGCCCGTTACCTCCTCTTCGTCCTCCTCCTCCTCCTCCTCCTCTCGTTCTCCTCCAGTAAAGGATGTTCTTGGTTTAATGAGAAGCTCCTCATTATTGCTTCTCTTTGCTCTCAGCGTTCATTCGTTTCTCCTTGAGTTTTGTGCTGCTGTTGGTGCTGAGCGTCGCAGAACAATGTCATGAGCGCTGTTGAAAGTCTGCTTTGTTTAGAGGACGAGAACTGACTGTCTGTGTCTCTGAATTCGAGTTCACTGGGTTTATTGTCAGGACTGTTTGTCAGGAACAGTGTTCGTTAAATAGTTTAGGGCTCTAGTTTACCATTTTTTTTGAGTAATTGGCTGTTTCATTAAGCAGCAAATAAATATAAATGTACAAAGATTAAAATGGAAGGTAGTTGTTTTAATGTATTTTAACATATGTATGTTTTCCCACAGTTTAAGGAACATTTACCAACAGTAATATACTGTAATTTAATTCATTTTGACTGTAAAACCTGATCTGTGTTTTTACAGTTTATTACATATAATTTTGTGGTACGCTTATTTAATGTAATTTGACAGTATCCGAATGGAAACTTTGCCGCCAGAATTTTTACCATTTATACCACACAGCTACTAAATGTTAATTAATTCAGAACTTTAAACGGTTAATTGATTTAATTGTTAGAAAATGAATTGGCAATTTTGATCAATTAATCTGTTATTAATCAGTTTGCTGGTTCAAGCTCAAATATGAGGACTTACTGCTTCTTTCTGTTCTATGTAAATACATGTTAACACAACGGGCGATATTGAGGTCAGCCAAAATGATCAAGGTCATGTCCATATATCGTACGACAAGTCGGTAAAAAAAACTATGGAGGAAAAATGTAACGTTTCTTTCTCTTCTGTGTTTTTCCACCAGACATGATGGAGCGGTGGTGGGCGTGGCAGTTTGCCCTCGTCGCCCTGGCAACCATTTACCTCATCCCCTCCCACGGTAAAAACACGGAGTTCCCCTCCGACACTCTGATCAACAACGTGGTGATCGACCCTCACTCGGGTCGACTTTACGTCGGCGCCGTCAACTACCTCTACCAGCTGAACCGCGACCTCCAGGTCGAGTCCCGCACCGAGACGGGCCCCAAGAAGGACAACCGGCAGTGCACGCCGCCCGTCACCGAAGAATGCGATGAGGCCGTGGACACGGACAACCACAACAAGCTGCTGCTGGTCCAGGAGGCCAAGGACATACTGGTGGTCTGCGGCAGCATCTACAGAGGCATCTGCTCGCTGAGGAACCTGAGCAAAGTGGAGGATCTGATCTACTTCAGCGACACCAAAGGAGAGAAGTCGTACGTGGCGAGCGCCGAGGAGAGCGTCTCCGTGGTGGGAGTGATGTCATACTTCACCAAGGATAGAGACAACTTCACCGTCTTCCTGGTGAGGAGTTATTAAACACACACACTCACACACATATAACTAAAAATGAATATAAATGATCACCTGCATCTGTGATGTTGTGAGAGAAAACACAATTAAGTTGTAATTTGTTGTCGACGGAGGATTTAAATTGACAAGCCATATGGGAAATGAGCACTCATCTCAATGTTTATTTATTTTATTTATTCACACAGTATCAGTGAAGTCTTTACAAGATGTTTCATGATGTTATTTCTTCTCTCTTTCCTTCACATCATAAAACTTTCGATGGTGCTTCTAATCAAATCAGAATGTTTTACCCTCAGTATATAAGGCCATATTACACAAACTGCCTCCTCATTTATGTTCGCTACTGACTCCTAAAACTAGTAGCTGCAACTTTCGGTCAAGCGGACAAGTACGTGCTATTCACGTTTTTGCTCCCTCATCTTGATGTGAGTCATTATAAACTAGATTATTTTATAAGCATGGAGGATTCTTACAACAGGATGAAGGAGTATTTGACCACTGAATGTATACATCCTGCTACTGAAGTCATTGTTTGATGTCATTTGCTCCTTAAGTTTAAAGGAGCAAATGTGGCAAAAGTCCAGTTTTCACTGTCCTTTTTAGCTCTGTTTTGGTCGCCACAAACTTCTTTGAAAAAATATACGGCTCTTTAGCTGCTCAATGATCCACTTTCTTCACAATCTCGTTTCTTGATCCGATAAGATATTGATAAGTGCCAGTCCAAGTCACAAGTTGTAATGAGCAGAGTGTAAGTCAAGACGCAGTCTCTGAGGTCTGAATGTTGACCGTTAGATTGTAATGGCATCTGAAAATATACCTTTCAACTTAACTTTATATATATAGTACCTTTCATACAATCGTGCAGCCCTTTACAGAGCACGATCAAAACAGCACAAAACAAAACAAAACAAAAAATAGACAATATTAGATCGAATTTTGCAAGACTAAAAATGACTATAATAGACAATAAAATATAAAAATAAATAAAAGTCACTAGAATAAATAGACAAAGGAGATAGAAATTGTAGAAAAACAATGATTGAGGCGACCGAGGCAATAAATGACTAGGCTAAAAAGATACTGTATATCTTAAAGTTTCGTTTAAAAGTGTCCACAGAGGTGGTGGATGCAATGCAAAGGATTAAATGTGACTGTTATTGTTCTGGCGTTTTACCAGGTCAAAAGCGGAGACATGTGTCTAAAGTTTTACTTGAGCCTTAATATTTCTGCTCTCAAGTCAAATCAAGTCTTCGGGGAGTCGAGTTTCCAGAAAGTCAAGTCTCCGACCAGCAGAGTCGAAGCCAAATCTGACAACTAGGATTTAACAGATGAAGAAAAATGGATATAAAAACAAGTACTTGTGGTTTGGGGAGGGCTTAGGAATTGGAGATACTAGAAATAAGAGCTAGAAATTCACTTCACTAAGCAGAGTAGTTAAAGTAGTAGACCTACTGTATGAGTCTAAATGTCCAAATGACTTTTCCCACGGCCTCTTTACATGAGTGTATCGTCTCCTCCGTCTCAGGTCGGTAAGGGCTACGGCGGCCACGACAGCACCAAGCTGATCTCCACCCGCATCCTCCAGGACTACGGCGACTGGGTGGTCTTCGACAACATCATCGAGGCCTCGGCGGTGCAGGCCAACCCCTTCGTCCTGCGGTACCTCCACGACTTCCGCTTCGTCTTCAAGGACGGCGGCTTCGTTTACTTCCTGTTCTCGCGGACGCTGGGGGTTCAGGACACCAAGAACTTCACCTTCATCTCCAGGATGTGCGAGGACGACCAGAGTTACTACTCGTACACAGAGCTGCAGCTCAACTGCAGCGAAACCAACGACACCAACAAGTACAACAAAGCTCAGGTAATGATGCCTGCCGCTGGATAGGCGGTCAGCAGTTTTATTAAAAGGGCAGCAGTGACTCAGAAAAACACATTTGGACATTTTTACATGTGGATGACTTTGTCTTAAATTGGAACCTTTTTGAGAATGCCTCGCTCCTGACCCCTGAAAAACTGTATAAATTGGATTTAAAATGCTTCTGAACCTGAAATAGCTTCAATTTCTGGGGTCTCCACTCTCACTGTACGTCTTTTATATATCAGCTAAATACATATTTTTAGTGTGAATATCTAACATTCAGCTCTTTTATCTCCTCCTCGTCTCCCAGGCTGCCTACGTAGCCACACCAGGTGAAGTTCTGGCTCAGACTATGAACACATCAGGCCGGTATGGACCGGTTTCAGCCTCCGACAAGGTTCTGTTTGTCACCTTCATGTCTGATGAAGACCCGTCTACTTCAGCCATGTGTAGGTTTCGCCTTAATGCTTGAAGATGTTTATGATATTTTATGTTGGCTGTTGTTTGTCTGTTTGTTGGCAGAATGTCCAAAATATGTCAAAACATTTCATTGAGATTTGGCAGAAAGTTTGGCCATGGAACAAGTAGAAAGCGATTAGTTTTTGGCGCAGATTTAGCAGTGGGAACTTCTTGCATTCTCTCTAATATCCAGCAGGGGGCGACTCCTCTGGCTGCAAAAAGAAGTCTGATTGTATAGAAGTCTATGAGAAAATGAGCCTACTTCTCTCTTGATTTATTACCTCAGTAAATATTGTAAACATGAGTTTATGGTCTCAATCGCTTTAAATTTGGTTAGTGATTTTTGACATTTTATTCTTTGGTTTACCAGGAAACACAGACTCAGATGTGTCTATTATTATGAGAGGAAACTGACAGGTACAAACGTTGTTTTTGCTCCTGATTGCAGGCATGTACCCTCTTCGCTCAATTAATGAGCAGCTGGTGGAGATATTAGGAGCCTGTTACAGCTACAACGGCATCATTAACGGAAAGACTGCCGTCTACTCGCCGTACTCGTCCAAGTCTGAGGATCCGTGCAGCAGCAGTAGTGGGGTGAGGAAACCCGTCTGTGAGTCGGAGATAAAGAGAGACTGAAACTGTTCACAATAACTCTGTAATAATATGAATGTTTAACTTGTAATTTCTTTTCTGCTCTATTAGAAAAGCATGGCAACCAAATACAAGTGTGGAGCCGAGTTCCTGCCCTCCCCGCTGGCCAGCAGGGCCGAGTTCGCCTTAACGTCTGTGCCCCAATTGGCCCGTAAGGGTCACATGACCGCCGTGGCTGTGGCTGTGGAGATGGGGCACGCTGTGGCGTTCCTGGGCACCGCCACCGGAGAGGTAAACACTGACTTTTGTCTCACCATTGTTTTACATTCCTTCTTTTCCTACATTCCTACCTATTTTTCCAGTGTGTACGGGGATTCACTTTTCCCATTATAGTCAGTTAAAACATGTACAATATGAGCCCAAATGTGGAAACGGTTAAATCTAAATCATTAAGACATTAATGTTTTCTAATGCTGTTAAAGGTTTGTATTTTACGACGGTGTATTAGGGCCATTGAAGGTAAAAAATAAATAAATTACGGAGCAAAAGAGAAAAAAAACTCTGAATTTATGTGAAAAAAATAAAATATTCTCTGAGATTAACCTCACAAAATTACGAGAAAAACATTAAAATATATTAATTATATTATTATTAATTTATGTTAATAAAAGAGCACACAAAAAACATGACCTTAGCCTCGCTCAGGCGCCATCCTTACCATAAGAACACTACTTTAGGCGCAACAAAATTTAGATGGCAGCTAAATTTGGAAGTATTTCTGAGTTTTTTCTTGCAAATTTATGACTTAATAATATCAGAAAATTCAAGGTTCTTTTCTCGTAAATTGGTGAGTTTTTTTTCGTAAATTTACCACTTTAATGTCGTATATTCTGAGTTTTTTCTCGGAATATTACCCGCCTCCCCGGCTTTTTTTTCACCTACAATGTAATGTAATACGCCGTTGTAGTCTTTACTGTCAAGTAAATGTTCAGATTCATCATTTAGGCCTCGCTCAGCATGTCTCAACATAAAAATTGCATCACATTATAACCCATATTTGCTAAATTACCATTATCATTCTTGTGGTAAGCATTAAAAAAGATGGGGAAAATCCTCCCCACATATATTTTAGAAAATAATAAACAAAACTGAAATGTGAACGAGGTCTCTGTCCTGATAAAGCTGGACCTTTTTTCTCTAATCTGCGTCCTTTGGTGTAACGTGTCGTATAGTCCGTACAGAAAAAGCAGCATTTATTGAGCATAAAGCAGGAAACCCAAATATAAAGGTGTGTTAATGCAGTTTCTGTGTTTTGTGCAGGTGCTGAAGGTGCATCTGTCGGCCCATCCCGAGGTGTACGGGCGAGCGCCGGGCGAAGTCACGGGAGACAAGGTCAACAAGAACCTGCTATTCGATTCCAGACTCCAGCACCTGTACATCACCACCGAGAAAAAGGTCAAACTCACTCACACTTTCAGACGCATTGATTATTCTTTTTGACCAAATCTTCCATCCATCTAACACCTCCGCGTCGCCACATACAGAAGGTCAGGGACTCAGTCGTGTGCTTACTTCTACGTTTTCATTTCATCCATCAGGACTTAATGAGTCTTTCATTTATTCTCTCTGTCTTATTTGATCATTTATTCATTCTTGTACCGATACATCCGTCTACATTACCACACAGAAGTCAGCCATTGATTTATTCACTCGCTCTCTCTTTGTTTTCCTCCTCTGCCTCTTTCTCTTCATCTGTCTCTCTCTCTCTCCTTTGTCCTTTCATCTTTTCGGTCGCCATCATTCTCCGCCACCACACCGAAAGTGAAATTGATGTTATTGATTTAGAAATGAATTAATTAGAATGCGTTTCAAGAGGGCAGCTCACTTTCATCAAGTCAAGATACGATGCTACGAGCTGCTCATTTAAATTTATTAGACCGGCCTCTTCTTCTTGACAGGATTTAAATTATTTCCACAGCTGGTTGGAAGAAATCCTCTACTAAAATACCATCCATACCTTCCCTGTACAGGGAAATACTAAAGGAAGATCGCAAAGATTTATTTATGTTTCATCTCACAGGATCGGTTTTGAAATACTGTCTAGAGCTGTATAAAACTCTGTTTACACATTATACTTAAATGTATCACATATCTTGGGTGTAACACATGATTCATCTTGGAGGCATCACAACTGATAAACCAAAACACATGTACCAAATGCATTCCAGAGTCTACTCTGTACGGCGTCCATTTCAGACCTCAAAATTTCACTCCTCCTCTGAGTCATAACTTAATCTAAACTAAATCTTAACACACAAACATGAAACATAGGTTCATATAATTCAGTGTGACTTTCACTTCCTGAGGATATCCTTATCTTCGATGTGCATCGACAATAAACATCCATAAATCCACTCAGAAATCAGAGAAATAAAAATGCTGCAGAACTTGCTTAATATTTATCACATTTTTAACTTTTCTTCAGTATCACAGTAATCCAGTAATAGTTGTCCGTACATCCATGGGTACACTGCAAACAGGAACTGCTTATAGATGATTCGGCATGCTGTTATTGGCTAATTTGCAAAAATGTAAACAAATACAGGCTAAAAAAGGGCTCAAAGTATGGAGGACGGGACCTGCCAAAATAAAAAATAAATGAATAAATAAATAAATGACTTGATAAATGAATATATGTCATTAAATGTAACAAAAATAATTAATTAATTGATAAAATGTGACGTAAATTGAGCATTTTAATTTGCTTCTTTATTATTTTTTTTTATTTTTTTTTTTAATGTTTAATAGTTATTTTTGCTACATTTAATGACTTGTTTATTTATTTATATATATTTATTTATTTATTTGAATTATTAAAAAATTAAGAATAAAATAAATAAATAACGAAGCAAATTAAAACAGAAATATCAATTTGTCATATTTTATCACTTAATTAATGGCTAATTTTTTATTCAAAATGTTATATTATTTTTGCTGCATTTAATGATGTATATATATATCTTGTCATTAATTTATTTATACATTTTTAATAAGTAAATGTAAGAATATTTCTTTTTGATTTTGGCAGGTTCCGTCCTCCATACAAAAGAGAATACCAGTTTTAAATTGGTGGATTTTTTGGTTTTTCTTTTCTTTGTTTTGTCCTCATCTAAGGGTTACCTTCTGCCCTTATGCTCCTGCAGCATGTTGTCCACAATAACAGCTCCTTCACAATAAAAGCCTGTCTGTCATGTGTATGCAGATCACGAAGGTTCCCGTCCAGGCCTGCCACCTGAAGACAGACTGCCAGTCCTGCGTCTCCATGAAGGATCCATACTGTGGCTGGTGTGTCCTGGAGGGAAAGTGAGTCACTCTGTGTGTTTAGAGGTTTCAACAAACATTAAGTGCTTTTCCATCCACTTGTTTGTATGCGCATTTTAAATTTCCGCATAAATAAACTGCAGTGAACACTTGAAAAAGGTGGAAAAGTTGGATGAGAACAAAATGTCACAAAGTGCAATGGAAACAGATTTAGTGAATAAATCATGACGTACTTGAATAGTGTGAATTAAACATCCACTGAAGAGAGGAAAACATTAGATGTGTGTGGAGTGATGAGGAGACTGTGACCTTCCTCACATTAATACGTGAAACAAACATAAAAGCCATATTTCCATCATTTATCTTGATGCTCCTAATATTTGTTTAGTAGTTGATGGAAACGCACCTGTAAATTTCTGAGTTTTTTTCTCGTAAATTTACGACTTTATTTTTGGAGAATAATCAAGTGTTTTTCTTGTAAATTTGTAAATTTTTTCTTGTAAATTTACGACTTTAATCTCAGAGAATATTAAATTTTTTTCTCTTAAATTTATGATTTTTTTCTCGTAAATTTATGACTTTAATCTCAGAAAATATTCAAGTTTTTTGGCGTAAATTTGGAGTTTTTTTCTCGTGATTTTACGATTTTAATCTCAGAGAATATTCAAGTTAGATTTTTTGGTAAATTCTGAGTTTTTTCTCGATATATTACCCCCTCCCTCGGCTGTGATTTTCTTTACTTCTTTACCTACAATCCGGTATTGTATAAAAGAAAGAAATAATAAGAGGTATATAAAACTAAAATAAGAATTGATTAAAAAATAGAAGCGATACAAGCACTCCATATCATGTAACATTTAGATATACCACCCGCCCCTAAAGGTCTAGTCAGCTTTTACAAAATTTACGAAATTTCGTGGCAAAATTAATTAATTTCTGTGATTAATTTTTACAAAGGTAACACTATGAACGCGATATAAGACATGGTAATGCTCCCCCTACCACTTTTCCAGTTATTTAATGAAATCTGGAAAATATTTCACTCGAGAGATTCGTGAAACTTGACGCGATCTCGCCGTCTGCTTTTCTCCCAGGTGCACCAGGAAGAAGGAGTGCAGCAGGTGGAGGGAGAACAACACCTGGCTGTGGTCGCCCAATCAGCAGTGTGTTGAGATCCAGGCCTTCGACCCGCCGAACCTCAGCTGCAAGAAGACGCAGCAGGTAGAGAGCGATGTGAATGAACATGTACAATATGTTTGAGTGAAACCACCCTGAGCTATGTTTACCTCCTGCTGAGCTCTGCTCAACCTGAACCAGTCAAACCTCCTGAAACAGCATCTCAAACCGGTCCCTAACCTCTGGTGCGTGGACCCTCCAGGGTTCCCCCGGGGGAGTTGCAAAGAAATATTTTTAATGCACGGTGACATTATGATTTACATTTTTGGGATATGAGTCAGATGTATATTGCGTAGAATCATCTGTATTGTTTGTGCTGACAGCTGCTTTGGAAAACAACTCCGGCTGATTCAGCTCATAAAGTGGAATAATGTCCCCCTCGGAAAAATTGTGACACCCAGAAACTGCTGATGACACCTCGTTTCGGTGAATCACACATGAGCAACAGCACAGACGGGGCTAAAAGAAACAACAACACTGTTAGCCGTGCATGCCTGCAGCCTTCATCAGAGCAGATAAACACACTGATTAATCTATTTCTGTTCAGAAAGGGTTAAAAAAAAAACATCCAAACTCTTTGTATCTGTTTTACTACAGCCCCATGAATGCCTCTTCAACATGTGGAGTTTAGGGGTTTAGTAAACGGTCAATTCTGATTTAAAATTCAATTTAAAATACTTTATCTGTCCCTCTAGGGGCAATTCAGAGCAAGCGAGTCTGCAACCAGTAGTACACAGACAATTCATCTACACATTCAAAAAAGTCGTAGCCGGCTGAGTTTTAAAGCTAGAGTGAAAATACTGGTATCATATGAAACTAGAAAACTTAAAGAATCCATTGGTACCCACCATGTCATGCTAGTTTGTCATGAAGGAAGATAAATAATGCTCCAAAGTTAGGCTAAACTTTGGCAAGGAAAAACTGGCATGGCCATTTTCAACTGGGTCCCTTGACCTCTGACCTCAGGATATGTGAATGAAAATGGGTTCTATGGGTACCCACGAGTCTCCCCTTTACAGACATGCCCACTTTATGATAATCACATGCAGTTTGGGGGCAAGTCATAGTCAAGTCAGCACACTGACACACTGACAGCTGTTGTTGCCTGTTGACCTGCAGTTTGCCATGTTATAATTTGAGCATATTGTTTTATGCTAAATGCAGTACCTGTGAGGGTTTCTGGACAATATCTGTCATTGTTTTGTGTTGTTAATTGATTTCCAATAATAAATATATACATACATTTGCTTAAAGGAGCATATTTGCCCACTTCCATGATGATAAGAGTATTAAATACTTGACAAATCTCTCTTTAAGCTACATTTTGAACAGATAAAAAGCGATTAATTGAGATTAACTATGGACAATCATGCGATTAATCGTATAATTAAATATGTTAATTGATTGACAGCCCTCGTTAAAACAAAAAATTCTTGCCTGATCTTACACGTTGCACCTTTTAAAGAAGAATAAAACTCTTATCTTTATAATTTCTGGGAGATGGAAAAGATCACAGCCAGCAGCATGAAAGTTCTGATGAGCAAACTGATTTCTATAACGCTATAAAATTCATAATCAAAATGCTGTGGCAGCCACTTTATACAGAATAACGGTTGAACTTTCTGCTTTAATGAGAATTGATCAAAGAGCTGAGAAAAAACACGTCGCCCTTCAAGATGTACGGCACCAGACTGTCCACTGACCTCCCCTCCCGTCATGCCTTTCTACTCTACGACTTCACTTTCAGCTCGTTCACAAAATAAGATGCATAATTCTTATTCATCGTGTAGTTGAATTATTGCCTCAGCAGTCAGATGTCGACGAGTTTGAATGGAATCAAAACTTAAAGCTGCTCAGGTCGGATCTATTCTATATGTAGATTATAACATTTTAATTCTCACAGTCGTCCTCATCAGACATGATAAATAAAACAACATTATGTCTGCGTGTTAATTACAATCAGGTCAGGTTATAATAAATATTATGCAAATAGAAGGAGGTCAATCTTTTTTAAACTGCAACTGGGAAGACTCTGTGTGTAGTTTCATATTTGTCTTCTTTTTAAAGTCTATTTAAAGATTCAAGTTCTCTTAAAGTCAAACATCATCCAGGTCTCTCTTTATATGTAAATTTGAAGCCTGATAATCGAATGCATGCTTTTTATTGAGCTTGAAGTTTCACCGTTGAGCTTCAAAATAATAATTTGTCATAAAATTCGTACTGCACTTCCGGAGTTTTCAACAACATGTCATGATGTTTAATTGTTCAGGTTAAAACTTTACATTTTAAAGCTGCAATAATCCATATGTTTACATTAACAATGGATCAAATGACCAGAGGTGGAAGAAGATTTCAGTCTAATCAACTCTCAAGTCTGCAGCTCTGCTCATTTTAATGGGATTTTAATGTGTCGTGCATCACAATGTGTCTCTAATAGAGATGCTGCAATCGTATAAAGTCACAAGTACAAAAACTTTGTACATCAGCAGTCCTGAGTGTTTGAATCTGGATTTCATTAATGTGTAAATCCTTTGAGAGTGGCGTTTGGTTTCTGCTGGGACGGCGTCCAGCAGGAGACGACTCTTAAAGTTTGACCTCAGCTAACAAGAGAGTCTCTTTTGGGCCCAGATAGATGAATCTGCTGCATCTTAATTAAGAGAGTTTGGGACTATCGTCGGTGTTGCAGCCCCTAGTTAGTGGATTTAATCTGATAAAACAGTTGGATTTAGGCTTTAAGTAAAACTTTAGCTTCCTGCAGCTTTATATTCTTAAAAAGAGGAGAAAGTCTGCGGTGAATTCATTGAGGAGTTTCTCTCCGTTACCAAACATCAGGGAGTCTGAAATTAAAACTTCAGCAGCGAAATTAAAACGGTTGAGGTCAGCGAGGACTAATGAGGAAGCTGATGTCTGAACAGCACAGTTGAATAGTAATTATTACTGCACACACACACACACACACACACACACACGGACAAATGATGGTTGCATGATTGCACACACCCACACACAGTCAGACGTATGCACAATTTATCAAGGTCAGCCAGCTGGACTCTTTCTCTTTCTCTCACTTACACTCTCTGTTGCTTGTTAACACACTCATCCTCTAACACACACATACTGTCTTACCTTTATTAAGGGTATAAAAATCAAATAAATGTTATTAAAGGTGCTAAATGTGAGATTGGGAGCATTCAGGACTTGTGACGTGTTTGTTGACGTTGTCAGAAATGGCGGAGGCCTTGGAAGTTAAGTTTTCGGTGCATAATAAGTGAATACATATTTTTTTTCTCCGTAATTTTGTAATATGTCTGAGGAAAATGTTGATATTCCCAACAGCCTCATCTTTTTCCTCTGTCATTATGCCTTTGCATTTCCTGCATTATGTTACCCACTTGCTAAAATTGTTAGACTCTGTGGCTTCTAGACGTCAACAGTAACATTAATATTGCCGTTGCTTAGCAGCGGTGTTCTCACCAGTTGAACGCCAAGCATATCGTGAACACGACTTCCCACGTTGTAAACACGAGCTCACGTCATTGTTACATTATTATAGGCTACTATTAGGTTATTGTTATTAATGCAGTAACATGCAAGATGCATTTTAATGTTGTAATTTGCTTCAGTAGAGCTAATTTTGCTCATGTTTTATACTATTGGGTGGTTGAATTTACTGTATAACAATGTATTGTATTTGATATGCTCATTATAATTTTAAAATCTCCATCTGCAAAGTAACTACAGTTACCAAGTAGTAGTAGTGCAGTAAAACACCAGTACAATATTTCCCTCTGAGGTGTTGTGCAGTAGAAGCATAAAGTAGCATAAAATTAAAACACTCAAGTAGTTACCGCTGAATATGATCATATGTAAAGAGGTTTTTGAGCATGGATGTTCAATGCTGACCTTTGGTAACAGCATGTGTAAGAAAATAATCGAAGTTTAAAGCTTCTGGAGCTTTCAACCACACCTCCAAGTCTTCAAAGTAGCTCTCCTTTTCATATTATTGGTTGTATTGGGTCATTGTGTGCAGAGTTGCATATTCAATAAGAAGGACTGCTTTGTAGCAAAATTGGATTTACAGGATATTTGCATCAATGTGATGAAGCACATTGTCAAGTATTTAATTGATTGGCCAAAAGTAGCCAAAAATAGATATTCCTATCTGGTTTTTTTATCTATAAACTGATGAATTTCCAGAAAATTAACAATATATATTAGTACTAAACTAGCGTGATTGGAGGCGAAAGATAAATCTGATGTTGGCGACACAAACAATACTTGTTACTCTGTCACACCCGGTCTTATTGTCCTCCTTTAATCCCACGTCCTTCTCCAGGTCTACATCAACATACCGGCTCTCCCCACACTGAGGCCCTCTGATAGGCTGAAGTGTCAGTTCGACTCCTTCGTCAGCGGCGCCGTGGTCGTCATCGAGGACAGTCAGGTGCAGGTCACCTGTTCGCTGCCCGACCCCTCTGAAATCCCGCCCACTCCCAACCAGCAAGGTAGGAAGCGTTTCTTCTTAATATGTGGACATTTCCTGTCCATTAAAGCGAATAAGGGAATGTCGAACTTTTCCTTTAAATATATGTGTTTGTGTTTATGTGTTTTCAGACTACGTGTCCGTCCCAGTCAAAGTTCTGGTGAACGACAACATCAAGGTGACGTCTGGAGAGTACCACTTCTACAACTGTGCTGCTACAGTCAGGAAGAACCAAAACACACCGTAAGATAGACCACACACGCACACACACCTATACGCATAAACTTGAATCACACACGTGTTAATGTAAGTATGTGGTGTGTTTGTGTGTTTTCAGGTGTATAGCGTGTGTGACCAGTGAATGGGGCTGTCAGTGGAACGCTCAGGCTCACAGCTGCAGCGACAACGATGATGCTGTAGGTGGAGATCACATCGTTAAACCACAACAGGTAGGTGTGTCAGGTCAACACGTTCTCATCTCAACTCGTCACATACTGGCGCTTTGTAAGACCCCTCAACGTCACTTTTCGGTCGCAGTAAACCCGTGCTTAACGACCCCTCGGTGTCACTTTTCGGTCGCAGTACACCCGCGCTTAACAACCCCTTGCCATCACTTTTCGGTCGCAGTAAACCCGTGCTTAACGACTCCTCGGTGTCACTTTTCAGTCGGAGAAAACACATGCTTAACAACCCCTCGCCGTCACTTTTCGGTCGCAGTAAACACGTGCTTAACAACCCCTCGTCGTGACTTTTTAGTCTGAGAAAACACGTGCTTAACAACACCTCGTTGTCACTTTTCAGTCGCAGTAAACACATGCTTAACGACCCCTCGCATTCACTTTTCAGTGAGAAAACACGTGCTTAACAACATCTTGTTGTCACTTTTCAGTTGCAGTAAACACGTGCTTAACGACCCCTCGGCGTCATTTTTCAGTCGCAGTAAACACGTGCTTAACGACCCCTCAGAGTCACTTTTCCGTCGCAGTAAATACGTGCTTAACGACCCCTCAGAGTCACTTTTCCGCCGCATTAAATACGTTCTTAATGACCCCTCGCCGTCACTTTTCTGCCACAGTAAAAACATGCTTAACGTTGTTAATTAAACCAAATAACTTGCTTAGGTTTAGGCAACAAAACCACTATAGTTAGGTTTAGGAAAAAACATCATGTTTGGGATTAAAACTACTTTTGTACAGTAAAAATGTAACTTGACGCTGTGAACACAGGACATGAACGAACAGCTGATTGTAATGGAAAGTGAAACGTGACGCACGGGACACGAACAGCGGTCTCCTGGATGAAAGCCTTGTGTTTTTTGATGTATCGTCTGTATTCATTTAAAAAGTGTTAATATTCCTGCGTGCCTTTCTGTGGTGAAGTCTGGCAGTTGTCCTCAGTTTGAGTCTCCGGAGCCGCTGCTGATCCCCGTAGGCTTTCAAATCCCCATCAGCTTCCAGGGAAGAAACCTGGACATCTACATGGTGAGATCAGTCAGACCTGCATCATCAACCGTGTCATTATTATCATCTGCTGCGTTTTATTATTGTAAGTAACGTCCCCTCTCTGTCTCCAGGGACAGAGGTTTTCCATCGGGACTAAGCTGATGAAGGACGCGGAGGTGCCGGTCACACAGGAGCAGGGGTCAAAGTTCAAATTCACAGGTTATGAGGTCAGTATGGATATGGACACACATGGATAATATGTGGAGTGAGATGTAAACATAATGTCCACTGATAAGGGTTATTACAGTATTTTTAAATCTCAGCACGTTAATGACAAAACAGTTTGTTGAAGCGCATCAACATTGGCGTTGTAGCACACAAGATAAATAAATCGATATTGAGTTAATAAAAAATAAATAAAAGTTAATTAATTTAATTAATTAATTTTTATCAATATAATTAATGCCTACATTTATTTCTAGTATTATTTTGGTACATTTAATGGTTTATTCATTTATAAAAAAATAAATATATAATTTATTCATTTATTTTTGATTTTGGCAGATTCGATCCTCCATACAAAGACGCTATTAAGCAAGATGTAAATAACTGTAATTTAAAATCAGGGCTAAAGCATTGAAATAATGAAATCATCAGAGATGAAAGCAGAAAGCAATCACTGACGCATTAGTTGTTTTTCTGCCTCTGCATATAAATTAAACCCATTTAGTCCACTTAAAGAAACTCTCTCTGACTCTTTTATTGCAGCTCTAAATTTTCCTCCCAGCTCTCTTTGTTTATGTTTTGAAGCTCGACTGTGAACGCCACCAGGCGTTTATAACGAAATCAGGGAGTGTATCATTAATGATGATTAGAAACAATTAGTGAATAATTAGCGGCTAATTATCGAGTAAATTAAATTGTGAGTCAGAAAAGGTTTTCAAGCTCAGTTGCATTTTGTTTTGGGTGGTTGATTATGACTTGTATTTATATTTTAATGATTTTTTGATTCATTGTTTATTTGTCTTTTAGTTTTATTAATGCTCACACTGCTTATTCACTGTTAAGGGAAGACACTACAGGTGAATAGGGTAAAATATTTAACTAATAGATATCTCCGTGAAACTTTGCTATTTGATTACTCACATTAAGACAATTATTTTTTGTATTACAAGTTTTATGAAAATGTATGTTTATATATGCAAATGAGGCATTTTCTTATTAAATATGAGCTCATTTTCATACATTTCCAGAATAGAAATCTGAACATTGAATGAAACCAGATTAAAAATTCTTGTTTCATTTTGTTGACATATTAGAGTCAAAGGTTTTTACCGATTGAATTTTGGATATCTCTTTTTATCACTCCATAAATCAGAAAATACTGTCAACAGCCATAAAAAAATCCATTTTCGCCATGTTTTTAGGAATGAAATGTTGTATAAATCAGGTTATGAATGATGTATGAACAAACCCCTTTGTAAAGACCTTCAGAATATAGATAGGAATGAAACTGGATAGTTTGGTGGATATAGGTGCTGCTGAAGTGGAGATTTCTGGCTCGGATAATGAGGAAAAAACTCATTTTGAGAAAACGGTTGTAGAATTTCATACATTTTGAAGACACTACAGGTGAATAGGGTAAATATTTTAACTAATAAATATCAGCATGAAACTTCCCCTGTTGATTAAATACATTAATTAAATACTTTTTTGTATTGCAAGTTTTCTTAAAATGTATGTTTATGCAAATGAGGCATTATCTTAGATTGTAAAATTTCATACATTTTGAAGACACTACAGGTGAATAGGGTAAAAAACATAACTAAAAGATATCACCATTAAACTTCCCCAGTTGATTATGGACATTAAGACAATTATTTTTTGCATTACAAGTTTTCTGAAATTGTATTTTTAAATATGCAAATGAGGCATTATCCAATGCTAACTTTGGGTGAATTTAGGAGAAATCTACAGACGCGAATAGACAAAGTAGTACAATAAACACCTAAATGTGTATTCTGGATGTTTTCTTTCCACTAGTCTGAAGAAGACATGTTATGGAAGCAAAATCTCAAAATTGACCGTTGCATAAATGCCCTTAATCAGACGTCAATGTGTCTGATGACGCCCCCTACTGGGCTACAAAGCAACCTAATTATTTCCCCTGAGTCACTTAGTTCAATTTTTCCACTTTTCTGCCTCCATTGATCCTCACCTCCTGCTGAGTGCGAGACTGCCAATATGTGGTTAAAGAGTGTGTGTTTCCTCACACTCTTTCTCCACACACACACACACACACAGTCCTGATTTATGGCTACAGGAGTGTGTGTGTTTCTGATTATGTGTCTATGTGGCTGCTGACTCAGATAGATAGTTGGAGGTAATTTAGTGTTGAGCTCCAAATAGAGGATTTTTTGTGACGGTGTGTTAATGCAAAACTGATGGAAAGTGTGTGCGTGTGTGTCTGTGTGTAATACGTGTGTGTTTGTGTGTGTGCAGTTTGCCTATGACAAGCAGCAGGAGGTGAACGTATCGTTCCATATCAAAGACGGAGACACCGAGAGGAAGATTGACAGCACGCTGACAGGTTGGTGTGTCACTTATACAAACACACACACACACACTTAATCATACACACACTCACAATTGCACGCACACATAAATCAAGATGAAGTGTGAAAGCTCAGTTATTACACTGTTTGACTTTCTCTCTTATTTCCAATTCAGTTCCAGATGAGTTATGTTAATAAGCTCTAACCTCTCTTCTTCTTCTTCTACTTCTTCTTCTTCTTCTTCTTCTTCTTCTTCTTCTTATTCTTATTCTTATTCTTCTTCTACTACTTTTTCTTCTTCTTGTTTTTCTGCTTCTTCTTCTTCTCCTTCTCCTTCTCCTTCATCATCTTCTTTTTCATCTTCTTCTTCTCTTTCTCCTTGTTCTTCTTCATCTTCTTCTTCTACTTCTTCTTCTTCATCATCATCATCTTCTTTTTCATCTTCTACTTCTTCTTCGTCTTTGTCTTCTTCTTCTTCAGTGGTGCTGTATAACTGCTCCGTGGGAAGAGAAGACTGCAGTCTGTGTAAACACGCCGAAGCCAAGTACCAGTGTGTTTGGTGCGCGGCAACACGCACCTGCGTCTACCGGGAACTCTGCCCGTCACCACAGCCGGCGCAGTGCCCCAGCCCGGAAATCACAGACGTGAGTCATGAAACACACAACAAAACTATCTCTTATATTATCAGAATCGAATAATAGTATTGTAGAAATGCAGAAAACAGTGCAGAGACAGTTTAACACCCTCTTCTTGTTGATTAGTGGATAGTTGAGTATCTACCCTCATGCATACAAATAAAGTTTCTACGTTTGACACAAATAAGACAGATGTAAAAAATGACAAAAACTCAGTATATATCTGCAGCATCAAACAGGTAAAACATTATTCAAACTATTGCAAACTCCACAAAAAAATAGTTACATCATATAAGAGGTTTCACGGCAGCCTGTTTCATTTATGATCTGCACCGGAGCAGAAAGTGTCCTCACAAAATCTCATCATTTGAAGCTCAGTGCTGTGATCTGGTTGTGTCATTTAAAAGACAGCAGAGATGTGAAGAGATACGAGGAAAAAGCTCTGTGAGCAGCACCTTTAATAGATCCACTATATTACATTTTTCCCTCTGTCGTTGTTACAGAACACCAGACAATCCTTTGACATAAATCACATATGAAATGTATCCTCTGTAGTAAAAGAAAGAAAAGAGGAACGGTGGCATTCGGTGATTTCAAAGGAATACGTGAAGAGGAACTGTCTGAAATGTGCTGCAGCCACAAAGAAAAACACAAGGAAGTAATCACATGGATGACTGAGGACGCGGATGATTTTAAATGTATCTGTGAGTGAATCAGACGACAAGAATCAAACAAACAGAATAACCTACAATAACTTACTGTAGGTGGCCGGTCCAGAGACAGATATTTCCTCAGTCGCTGATCGATAGTCACGGTCCCCAGAGGATGAATATATATATATATTTTTATATAAAGATTATTTTTGGGGCTTTTTTTTGCCTTTATTGATAGTGACAGAGATACCGACCATTTTCTAATTAACAATGAAAATAATTTGATTCACAGTGGGAATATTTTTGCACTTTTAATGTTAATATGGCACATTCAAAAAGCATTGAATAATAGACCAAAATAGACTTAAAGAGCTTGTTTAGCGGAGGATCGCCCAGACCTCCTGACAGGAGTAATTATGTAGTAATAAGTCAGTTAATTTGAAAATAAAGAATATAAAAGAAATATGAGTTATGGGCCTTTTTTGAAACGCAGACTCCTGACGCTTTCAAAATGAAATTTAAATTTTATTTTATTTTATTTTATTTTATTTTATTTTATTTTATTTTATTTATTTTATTTATTTTATTTATTTTATTTATTTTACTTATTTATTTTATTTATTTATTTATTTTATTTAGTTTATTTAATGGAATTAATTCTAATCAATTGTGTGACTTTTAAACATGCATTATACTACGATGTTATTTCCCCCTCTCCTTTACACATACAGAGCTTCTAAAAGTTATTTAAACTCCTGAGAAATGTGTGTATAAAATGATTATGCGCACATTTACCGAATTCATTCTCAGTCAGATTGACACAATAACACACGGTGTGAATACTTTTACCTTTCGGCTGCTTCATCAAACACACTTTAATGTGAAGAAGAGTTGTACTCCAGGGATAAATACAATCCCTCCATCTGTGAAAATAATCTCCATTCTCTCATTTCTATCTTTCCACATTGATTTCTTCTTCTTCTTCTTCGTTAGATCAAATTCTGCATTTTCTGAATCCATACCGCTTTTCACAAACAGACAATTTCTCAATCAATCGCCTCTTCTTCAGAGTGACAGTTCATTTTTCTCCCTCATGTTGTATTCACAGTGTCTCCTTTTTCAATCTGTTTCCTATTTCCTCTCAAACATCAGTCATTTGTTTTGTCTCGGTTTCCTTCGGGGCCGCAGCTGATTAGGTCAAGAGTTGTTATTTTGATATTGTTTAGGTTTTTGTGGAGAGTTTTTGACTGGCAAGAAAACAAGAAGCGTTAAGGAGCAGCTGAAAGAACTTTTACTTGTCGAATCGAAGCCAAACTGGCAGATATGTGCAGCTTGTAGATGGTATATACTGTATTGCTGGTCTGATGTATAGAAATATTAACTATAATCTACTGTATCAAACACGCTGCTTGTCTTTACTGTCTCTGCAGATCATCCCTCGCTTCGGTCCTCTGAACGGACGCATCTCGGTGACCATCAAAGGCTCCAACATGGGGATAAAGAGGGAGGACGTCAAGAAGATCACGGTGGCCGGAGTGGACTGTGTCCACCAGAAGGACAGATACTCCGTCTCTACCAGGTAGTCTTAACAGCAGCTCCATTAACATGCAGACCTGACGAGTCTCGGTACACGTGAAGGTGAAGCTCTGTACATGAACCTTTGACAGCCTGCTGACATTAATTAATGACTACAGATAAGTGAACATCACCTCTCCCTCTCTGACTCAATAGAAGCTGACTTCTAACACAGCTGGAACATCAGCAGTTATCAGCGTTAGCTCAGTGTTTTTATTGGTTTACTACTAGAGTGACAACTCTTCTTGTACTTAAACACATATAATCAAATGCGTTCATCGTTGCTGCAGCACAAGCTGGAAGTCCTTGTTATTAATGAACCTCTCCCTGTCTTTGTGTCCTCAGTGTGGTGTGTGAGATCGGCCCGGCGAGGCGAGTTCCTCCGTCCGACGTCCCGCTTGAACACTCCAACAGCGGAGCAGTGGAGATAGAAATAGAGGGAGGAAGAACAGGGACTTCTAAGGTCTTCTTCACCTATCGGGTAGGTCTGAACCTGAACACTGTCTGCACTAAAGACGCTTCCTAATGTATATATTCTTACATACTATTACATAACTATCTGTACGGTTTCAGACCTTCTGACGCAATAAGCGTGAACGTGGTTGATTTGCAGGTCAAGAGAGGCACAGATGGAAGTTAAATATGATTAAAAAGTGACAGATTTTAAGATATCTAAGTTACAAATAACTAAAGTTGTCCAGAGCTGACTCTAAGGATCAGTATCGGACTGATTCAGGCATAGTTTAATGGATCAGTACTGGCTAAAATAAAGCTGATTTAAATCTGAAAGATACATAATCGCAAATTAATCGCACATTTCGTATCTGTTCAAATGTACCTTAAAGGGAGATTTGTCAAGTATTTAATACTCTTATCAACATGGGGGTGGGCAAATATGCTATTTTATGCAAATGTATGTATATATTTATTATTGGAAATCAATTAACAACACAAAACAATGACAAATATTGTCCAGAAACCCTCACAGGTACTGCATTCAGCATAAAAAATATGCTCAAATCATAACATGACAAACTGCAGCCCAACAGGCAACAACAGCTGTCAGTGTGTCAGTGTGTTGACTTGACTATGACTTGCCCCAAACTGCATGTGATTATCATAAAGTGGGCATGTCTGTAAAGGGGAGACTCGTGGGTACCCATAGAACCCATTTTCATTCACATATCTGGAGGTCAGAGGTCAAGGGACCCCTTTGAAAATGGCCATGACAGTTTTTCCTCGTCAAAATTTTGCGTAAGTTTGGAGCGTTATTTATCCTCCTTCTTGACAAGCTAGTACGACATGGTTGGTACCAATGGATTCAGTAGGTTTTCTAGTTTCATATGATGACAGGATCTTCCCTCTAGTTTCAAGGTGCGTTAATGTGTTAAAGAAATTAGTGGCGTTAAAATGAATTTGCGTTAACACGTTATTTACGCCCTCAAAAATATTTGTGTTTTCTTTCATGTTCTTTTATGAACATAAATGAATACTAATATTGTAGAAGTTACAGGAAAGTAGAGACGAACAACTTCTGTCTTTGACTACATGAAACGTGTTTTATTTCAGCACAACTTGCACTGAAATAAGACTGTGTCAAACATCATGGTCGGGTTTATTAGAGTCCTGCAACAGCCACAGATACTGGATTTTTTTTTTTTTTTTCCTTAGTTCATTTGGTTTATTTATTGCTGACGGGATGTAATGAGAATTTAAACTAATATAACAAAATAAATGTTCCTAAAATACATTACCTACCCTTGCTTTAAGGTACCTTGAGGAGTTTTTTATCACTAGTAACGTTGTGGAGTCATGTTTTTATGAGTGGTTCCACATTTTGATGTGATGCACGCATGGAAGCACACGGATGTCGTGATACACGTTCCCGCCTCCGGTTTCATGCTGTGAAAACTCCACAGGGCTCCAGAGTATTACAATATGCATCCTAAACACAGAACTCACTCTCTCAACATGTAATTTCCAGGTTTACACAGCAGTTTGACAGCATTCACTGCCTCTCTTCCATCATAAATACAGCAGCGTTGCTTCTTGATTTTGTTCTTTAATACATATTAGCTCAAACTGAAGGAATCCGTTAAAAAACCTGGAGACTCCGAGTACACATCTCATCAAAGTTTCTGAGGCAACACAGAACATAGTGTGACACGTCACACCCAGGAGATCACATCCCGAAACATCCAAAGGTTTATAACAAAGTAAAACACACACTGGTGTGGTGCAGCGAAATCTAAAGAAGCAGCAAAGCGTAAAAATCTCCCTCGCATACAGATTCACAACCAGCTGCACCAAACTGTGTTCAACTTCCAGCGGTTAGAGAAATGAATCTGATCAAAATAAATAATCACCTGCTGTTCTGTTTGGTTCTCTAACTAGGCTCAGTTGTTTAATTTAAATGTTGTTGTTCACTTTCATATTTCTTGTTTTTTCTCTCCGTTGAGCTGACAAAAAGCCAATTAAAGCAAACTGCTGAGACCAAAATGACTCATTTGCTTCAGCAGCAGTTTGCGTCCGTCGGTAAACTTTAAACTTCCCTCAGAGATTATTTGTTTTTCTTTTCTGTCAAAACAGAAATATTAAACTACAGAAACAGGCAGACATGCCTGTCGTGGTTAGCTGTTTGGGAAATGTGGTAACCTTTTTTAATGAGTCTAAAGGACAAAAACATTGGATTACACAGTCGTTGGTGATATTATTTTTTTTTGGTAACATTTTTGGATAATTTAAAGCGACGCTGCAGGTAGTTTAACGATGAAACGATTAGTCAACACATCCTCATACCTAAACGTAAGGGTCACGGTTTTAAATACGTTGTTAACGTCGTGAAACGGTCGCAGTTTGGTTAAGTTTAGGCAACAAAACTACTTGATTAGGTTTAGGGACAACCAGAGAATCCACCAGCAGCAAGTTTCTCATAGAGCGAGTTTGATGGAATCTTGAGGTCAGAGGTCAAGGGACCCCTTTGAAAATGGCCATGCCAGTTTTTTCCTCGCCAATATTTAGCGTAAGTTTGGAGCGTAATTGAACCTCCTTCTTGATAAGCTAGTATGACATGGCTGGTACCAATGGATTCATTAGGTTTTTTAGTTTCATATGATACCAGTATCTTCACTCTAGCTTTAAAACTGAACCCACTACAACCTAAAAATCACAAGTTGCGTTAATGCGTTAAAGAAATTAGTGGCGTTAAAATAAATTGCGTTAACGTGTTATTATCGCGTTAACTTTGATTGCCCTAATATATATGTTTTATTAGATTGTATTATGTTTTATTCAAGGGGGGCGAGGCCCAACATATACTCTACATAGGAAATGATCATGGTTTGGGTTAAAATATGTTTGTTACGTAACTTAAATTACGTACATAGCATGCATCATGTATGTGATGGGGAGTTGCAAACCTAATTTCATTGTACCTGTACAATGACAATAAAGGAAATCTAATCTAATCTAATCGAATAAATTAACCTATGTTAAATTCAGTACGTTCATAAATTAAAATAACTCAACGTTGACTTTTTTACACGGGACACAACCAGCAGTCTCAGGGTTTGTTTGACCCGTCCGTCCGCCACGACCTCCTCCCTACGCGAACTTTGTCGCTCTTTATACTGCGTCACCTGACTTCCTTCTTACTGTCATAATCACTACGGCCACTAGAGGTCAACGCCTAACAACAAACGTAAATATGGGTCGTAATAAGCTGCTTTACAAACAACCTATAGGGTCATTTTTTTTTATACTGTTATAATAGATATACGATACAATTTACCTCATCAGTTCAGATAGATTGATGAGAGCGCTGAGAGTGCGCTAAACCGTAAAGTTTGTGCCGTAAAATGAACAAAATAATGAGCTAAAGGACACTAAAATGCTTCGTAGAGTTGAGGTGAACTGCAGACTGATAATTATCTGTGAATTCAGCGCTACAAGCAACGTCGTCATTTTATCTGTTGTTGTTGTTGTAAAAATATTGATCAGTGCAGGTGTGAGCTTTACCCCTTTTCTTTTTTTATAGATTCATCCATGTGTTTATTTATCTGCAGGTGAATCTGGGTTTCAAATTTCTATTTCTTTTATATGCCAAAATCTAACAGTGTGTGTGTTTCCTGTGTGTGTTTCCTGTGTTGTCTCACAGACTGAATCTGTTTCAGATATATTCCTTCTCTACCTCCTGAGCTGAGCTGCTGTGTTGTTTGTGTCTAACTTCCTAGCAGGCGGTGAGCTGCTGTTAGGAGTTCGTCTCTCTTTGGGGATATTTATTCTAGTGTTTGCCAGAACAGCGAGAACAAATGTGAAACACCAACAAACCAAATGCTCTCAGCAGCCGCACAACAAACTCCTGCTCGACGCTGATTTAGAAAACATTGTACTCCTTCACTTTGGATTCATATTTACACCTTTATTTTTTCATCCCTCGCTTCCAAACAAGCACAAATAACTTCTTTCACACGCCGCGCTCCACTGCTGTGTCTTAATTCTCCTGACAGATTGACTTCTTAAGTTTTCGAAGCCGCTTTATCCTCCGGCGTGCAGCCGAGACTTAATATCCGCTCTTGTTTTGTTCGTCACGCCGTCGGCGCCGCACAAAACCTTCCAGTGCAAACAGGAAACCAACCAGCTGGTGTACTTCAGCAGCCGCCGTCGCATTTATCAATATCCCTCAAGCACACGAGTTGATAAAAGTCCCCCACGGTGAAGTTCTACAGTTTGTTTTCTAGTTATAACTCGCTGCTTAAATAAATACCACGGGAGTTATTTAGCTTTAAAATCTGTTTTGGTTTTGATGCAATCAAAGCGTTCACACCTGCAGCTGGAACATAATGAACTCTGCTTGGTTAAAGTTGAATGTTTTTGTTTTATATTTCTCTTTGTTGGTGTTTTCTGTCTCTGCCATGTTGTCTGACACATCTGAGGCGTTGCTTTTGTTCTTGAAATGTGATTATTTTCATGCCGGAGCCTTCACAAAGTGTTTCTCTCTGAAAATAACAGAGGAACAAAGACTCCTGAGCAACAACACAGACTGTAGTGGATGCTGTAAAACTAATTAGAAGTCATAATAAAGTCAAGTAAAGATTGTGAGTCACAAACTTTATCTGGAAGGTGAGAGGACTTCTTCTTTTCCTTCAGGGTAAAACTGAACACACCCCTAACTGGCCAGCCAGTCCCATACTGGTGTTTCTGTGTGGTGGTGGTGTTGTGCATACGTTGGGGCCTTCAGGTTTTGCCATTAAGAAAAAGACGACTAATTCACTAATTTACTTAATATGTGGAAATTTTTGCATTTTATAGGAAGAAGTACTATAATATAATATAATACTAATAACACCACAGTGTAGAAATACTGTGTATATATATGTATATATTTATTTATATATGTGTATGTATATATGTGTGTATGTGTATATGTATGTATATATATATATACAGTATATATATATATATTTCTGTTATTATTATGCAAATTCCATATTTGCAGTGGTTACAGGGCATTACAAACAACAATAGCGACAGCCAACCTCCTCCCACAACCTATGTGACAAAAAATAAAATTAAAATAAATAGATATAAAATAAATGTATATAAATAAAATTAAAATAAATAGATATAAAATAAATGTATAAAAATACAAAATAAATAAATAAATACCAAATAATTATATAAAAAATAAAAATAGATAGATATAAAATAAATGTATAAAAATAAAATAAAACAGATAGATACAAAATAAATATATAAACAATTTAATTTAAAATAAATGTATAAAAATAAAATAAAACAGATAGATACAAAACGAATATATAACAAAATTTAATTAAAATAAATAGATAAAAAATAAATGTATAAAATAAAAATAAATAAATCATAGACTTCTGTCAGACTTCTTGAACTTCACCGAGCAGAAAAGCAAGAAATCCTGTATGTATTATGTAACTCATGTTTAAAGGGGAACGTCCTATAAATGGGCATCATTGGCGTGTTGTATCCTCTCTACTTCAGAGTGACTGAAACTGAGACCACTTTCTCACCTTTTAAGTACAATCAGCTGATGTATCATCCTCTCTCTCCAGGACCCCAAACCAAAGTTTGTCCACCCAGCGAAGGGTCCAGCAGCCGGAGGAACAGTCATCACCATCGAGGGAGAAGACCTGGACACCGCAACTAAAGACGACGTCACCGTCAGCGTGGGCGGGGTTCCCTGTGAAGTGTAAGCAACACTTTCCTTCCCTAATCTTACTCGTGTTTCCTGAAGAGACAGTTTGAGACATTTAAAATTCCTCCTCTCTCCTCTTCAGCCTGGCGTTCGGCTCAAAGATCACCTGTGAGACCGGGAAGTGGCAGAAGGTGTCCTCCGACCTGTTAACGGTGACGGTGAAATACGGTAAAAACACCACCAAAGACGTCGCAGCTGCGTTCCAGTACTCTGAAAACCCCAAGATCACAGATTATAACCCCAAGGACAGCTTCGTATGGTGAGTCTGTTTTTATAGAAGTAATTAGAGACGTTAAAATAAACTGAATTGAGGTACCTGGATGTACCTGGAGTTATTTTCTATATTCTACTCAACATATGGATCTTTGAAATTAAGGTGAACTGTCCCTTTAATGTATTCACACACAGTTCTTCTTTATATAAACGCCTAAACCCTTTATTGAAATATTACAAATTAGTGTACACAAATAAGTTTACAGTCTTATTTGGATAAACGTGCAGATAAAGTATTTAAAGTGAAATATACTAAAGCAACAAAAACATAAAAGTCAAGTACTCTGTGTGAAGTATTTTTGTGTCGTAGATAAATAAAATAATTAGCAAAGATCATGTGTTCATTCTGATTTTCAAAAACTTTAATCTGCTGTCAGCTGAGAGTATTTTAGTAAAGACATCTTCCGTCTGTATGACATATTGGCAGCTTTATTCAGCTGTGATTTGATGATCTTGGTGAATGTTTTGATCGAATAACTCGACAATCATATAAATGTGAGAGAAAAAGAATCTCCCAAAATGTAAATAAAAGTACAGAAAAAATCGGCATTTGAGGGTAAATGTACATAAATTAATTTCTACCTCTCTTATGTGTTTGTGTAGCGGTGGTCGAAGGATCGTCGTGATTGGAAGCGGTTTTGATCTGATCCAGAGAGCCACGATGAAAGTCAACACCTCCGACGACGAGTTTTCACAGAACACCACATCTGTAGAGGTAAGAGAGTATGGAGGACAAAAGCTGCCATTATAATAAATTAATTAATTAATAAATGACTCAATAAATGAATAAAGAAATGTAGAAATAAAAGCCTCAATTATGAAATAAATGTGCACGTTGATTTGAAAATATATAAATGTGAATAAATACTTTTTCACAACAAAAGCTCAAACTAAATAAAAAAGTAACCCTTGAAAACGAGAACTATGATGAAACATATTATTATTTTTCTTCTTCTCAAATTAAAACTAAACAGTAATGCAAAACGGTAGCGTAGAATCACAGTGACACTGTTATCTCCAGTGTCCTCCGCTGCGCAAAATGATGATAAAGTTGATGTGGCTGCTTTAACCATAGACGGTATATAAGAAGTAGACGTAGTCACCGTGACGTCACCCATTGGTTTGAGGACTGCCGTTTTGAAGCCTCAAGTTCTGCATTTTAGCCATTGCATCTTGGTTTTTGGCCAGGAGTTGTACTGATCAATTCTACGATAAATGTTCAATCAATCAATCTACATAACGTCAGAGGTAGACGACCAAATCTATTTTTTAATGAAAGCAGAGTATCGGCTGGCTGCGTATCGGTCTGCAGCTCCATCTGACACTTTCTGAGTCAGGAGCCTGAAACAGAGAGAAAAGGGCCGACGCTCCTATTTCACCGCTGAATAGCTTTGAGTGACAGAGTCTCTTAGGAAAGATTCACTGCAGGGGAGAGGAGGTGAAGTCGTTTTATCGTCGCTTCATCAGAAGCTGCCGTCTGAAGCGGGAAGAAAGAGAGGGAGACACAGTGGGGGGAGGCAGAGAGAGGGAGCCTGAAGTAAAAGTTACACCTGCACTGAAAACCTGGAGTGTGTGAAGAGATTCACTGAACAAACTGTGAACACTTTTCTTTCAACCATGAGAAGAAAATAATAAAAAATATATATATTTAAACCTGCAATAACCATTTTTGTTTTTGGCCACTAGTTTTCAGCAGAAACGACTAACTTTCTTCTATTTTATTAAATTTTTTTTGTCTGCATTTGTAATAATTTGGTCCTGACTTTGGACCTAACGTTGTGACACAGCTGGATTGACTTCTCTCTTTTAACCCCTGCGTCTCTATCAGTTCGTCCAGGAGGCTCTGAGTAAGAACGACACCATCCTCCAGTTTGACTCTCCGCCGGTGAAGAACGACTCCATCGACAGCCTACGGACCTTCCTCCAGCTGGACAACGTGGTGGAGGAGCTGAAGAGCTTCAACTACCACCCCGAACCCTCCTTCGACGCGCTCCTCAAGAACGTCATCACCGAGGCCAGCGTCATCATAGTCACTGTGAGGACAAACGGATCATTTTTCTCTTAACATATCGCTTTTCATCTCCGGAAAATTAAATTTACGCTCTACTTGCGTCCATCAGGGTAAAGGTTTCTCCAAGGCAATGACGGCCAAAGAGGCCCAGGCGTTTGTTGGAGACGCCTCCTGTCACGTTAACATCCTGCAGGTAAACACACACTTTTCTCCGCTTAGTTTATAATGGCTTTATACTGTAAAGATGGAGTTTTTATTAAATGGAGGGTATCAGAAAGTCACATCATACATGTCTCAAACCAACAGAGAAAGTCTGGCAGGTGATGCCGTCATGCTGCAGAAACACAGGCTTCCACAAACGCAGCATTAGGCTACGTTAAACACTATACAGTAAACCATTCACCACCTGATATAAAGGACTGGGCTGCAAAGATGTTATCTGACAAAATCAGAACTCTTCTACACTTTTTAGTTCAGATTCTGCACCTTCAAATCTACTTAAAATGATATTCTCTCCGTGTTCATTCATTTTCTGAACCTTCATTTAGTTGACTTAATCTACCAAAACTTGCAGACTTGGTTTTCTTTTCAGAATAAAAGCAGTTATTGGGTAGTAGTTGGTGTAAAGTTAGACATACTTTTTCCTGCAACATCCCTCTACCTTGAACAAATAAATTGTTTTTTTAAGTCGCAGATCCCCAGAACCAAAAATATGAAATATTTGTATTAAGTTTAAAAACACCTTGGCAAACCGCTGTATCTCTGTAGGCTATTTTAAGGTGAGAATTACAGTGATTTGAAAAATGACGAAGTATGTTACATCGAACAATTATCCAGCTAATGTTCACCCAATCTTGAACTTTTAGAAAAATGAAAAGATGAAACGGGTTCTTTATTTAAAATTAAAATCAATGGTGTTTTGTTCTGGTGGTTTTTGTCACTGAGGTGACAAAATTGTTATCAAATAAGAAAGACGAGGAAAAAAACATATTTCTGCAACATAATAATAATATGAGAAGGACCTTTTTAGTTCAGGTCTATATTAATATCACTAATAAAGTTATACCAGCAGTCTAACATGTTTGTTCTAACATCTTTGTGTTCAGGATGATAAGTTGATCCTGGACGCTCCGTCATCGCAGCCCAGCTCCAGATCCAGATCCAAACGCCAACGCAGAGACACAACCAACGACCTGGAGCTGGAGCTCGTGGTAACCACAAATCTACCTTCATACATGACCAGCTTTAGATCATTCATATAAAACAAGGGTTAATACAGTCAAGTGTTTTTCACACATTCAGAGGTTTCACTTTAACCTCCTTAAACTCAGATATTCTGTTTGCTCTCTGTCTCTCTCTCCAGGTGAAGTTTGGTCATGGCGAGTGGACGGTGGGAGAAGTCTACTACGCCAGAAAAGACGACATCCCTTTGGCGATTATCATCCCTGCAGTCATCGTACCGATGCTGCTCTTCATCGCCGTGTCCGTCTACTGCTACAGGTTAGAAAAGATATGACCACACACAGAGAGAGACACGTTTATTGTTCTCTGTGTTGATATGTTTTAAATCTCTTCCTGTCTTTAATGTGTGTTAACAGGAGGAAGAGTCAGCAGGCAGAACGAGAATACGAGAAGGTGAAACACCAGCTGGAGAATCTGGAGGAAAGCGTCCGAGATCGCTGCAAGAAAGAGTTCACAGGTACAAAACACTCACCTGACACCTCAGAATTCAATCTAATCTCAAATTAAGATCATTATTTTCTATTTACCTGTCATTTAAAGTGTGATTGCATGTTAACATGTTACAAGAATTACCCTTTAAAGTTACGTTTTAGGATTTTTGTGACAGCAGATCTGAAATTTTTGAAACTGAGTTTATCAAGATAACAATTAAAGAATTTGATGAATGCATAATATTCAAATCAGTTCAACAATAACAGTAGAAAAGTATGTGAAAATGTAGTTGCTCGATAAATAAATAAATAAATAAATATGTCATTAAAAAAACAAACATTAAAAAAATCAATGTAGCCATTAATTAATTGATAAAAATTTGCTTCTTTATTTATTTATCTTTGTAATAATCCCCTTATTTATTTACTCTTCTCTTTAATTTCCCCTTTTCTTCATGTATGTGTTTATTTTTTATAAATTTTTATTTTATTTATTTATGTATTTATTTATTTATTTATTTATTTATTCATTTATGTTTGCATTTATTTTTATTTATTTATTTATGTTTGCATTTATTTATTTTTATTTATTTATTTATTTTTGCATTTATATCATATTTTTATTTATTTTTATTGCCCTTTGCATACATTTACAGCTTCAACGACGGCTTTATTTCCATATATTTTAAGGTAGAGCAACTGCCAAAACATCTTGACAAAATGTGAGCAGCAACGAACAAACTGCCCACATTTTTACGGATATTTAATGTAAAACACTAATATTTAGTCCAAGTATTTATACATCGTGTTGACATCAGTCTCAACAACAGTGAACTCGCAGTGAACAGTGAACAGTGAACCCTCCCTGAACTCGCCAACTCCCACCTGACGGTTCCCAGCGTTCAGCAGACGCAGCACAAAGTTGTGTCCAGGGAGCTGAATGTTGCCAGCATCTTGTCACACGTTTGCGTTGCACAGATTAGAGGAAGCCGCCACTTTGACAGTTTATCTCCATAATGTGAACTCCTGCCAACGCGATTCAGCAGAACGCGCTTTGGCTCAAACATCAGAAAAAACATCCCTTCAGGTCTTGTTGGCGAGGAGCTCGGTGGACCGTTTTCAGCTGAGTCTGACAGCTCTGTTAGTGAGCTGGAGGCATCACATGTCTGATGTTTCCAAAGAGACTTTAAAAGGATAGTTCGGGTGTACTTCTCCATAGTCAGTGTATTACCTACAGTAGATGGAGTTTGGAGAAACAGACAAGAGTACCAGCACGGGAGCAAAGCGATGTACTGCTGTGGACAGGGGCAGTAGCAAAATGGATTTTAGCCACCTGAAAAAATTCAGTTTGTGTACGCTATATTTAGAATATTTTAGCTGTTTTACCTCGCCGTCACTCTTACTATGAACACCTCTTCAACATGTTGAGATTATACTATCATACAACACACAACTCAAATGTTTCATGATTTCTCTGTCAGATCTGATGATTGAAATGGAGGACCACACCAGTGACCTGAGCGAGGCCCGGATCCCCTTCCTGGACTACAAAACCTACACCGACCGATGCTTCTTCCTGCCCTCCAAGGACGGCGCCAACGACACCATGATCACAGGAAAAATACAAATCCCAGAAGCCCGAAAGGCCATCGTGGCTCAGGCGCTGAACCAGTTCTCCAACCTGCTGAACAGTAAAACCTTCCTCATCAATGTGAGTTTTTCCAGCCTTTCCCTCCTCTGTCCTCCGTCTTCTGTCTTTCTTTATTTCTTTTTCAATTGGGACCTAAGGATAATAACACCTGATCCAAATGACAGTTAGTATTATTAATATTATTACTAGCTTTTTTCTGGTAGCTACTACTATTCCCAAGATCAAGAATGAATATTCTTTATTTAAAATCCACCGTGTTCTCTGCCCTCCAGTTCATCCGCACGTTGGAGAGTCGTCCGGACTTCAACGCCAGATCTCGCGGTTATTTTGCTTCCCTGCTGACGGTGGCGCTGCACGGCAAACTGGAGTATTACACGGACATCATGAGGACGCTGCTGCTGGAGCTGATGGACGAACACGTGCAGAACAAAAACCCCAAACTCATGCTTAGGAGGTGAGGAAGGCCTGGATACGTAGGACTGAACCTGCCAAAATCATAAATAAATAAATTACTCATATACTCTGATAAAGAAATATGTATTAAATGTAGCAAAAATAATATTAAAAATAAATGTATTAATTGATAAAGTGTATACATTTATATTTCTGTTTTAATTTGCTTCTTTATTTATTCATCTTTGTATTAATTCCCTTATTTATTTACTCTTCTGTTTAATTTTCCCTTATATTTATTTATGTATTTATTTTTATTAATTTTTACATTTATTAATTTATTTTTGCATTTATTTATTTATTTTAAGTTTGGGTAAATAAAGGGTGAAATGCAAAGGAAAAATTGTGCAGAAATAAATAAAAAATATGCATAAATACATAGATAAATGCATACATTCAAAAAGAAATAAAAATTTATAAATTATAAATGAAAAAATAAATGCATAAATAAAAAAATTCAAAAATTCAAATAATAAAAATGACTAAATAAGAAAATTATAAATAAAAAAATAAATCTAAAAAATAATGAAAACAAATACATAAATAAATAAAAGGGAAATTAAAGAGAAGAGTAAATAAAGAAGGAAATTAATACAAAGACAAATAAATAAAGAAAGAAGAAAATTAAAACAGAAATATCAATTTATGTCACATTTCATCAATTAATGAATGGCTACATCTATTTTTAATTGTTCCGTCCTCCATACATGATAGGGAAGAACACTTTTATTTGTCTAGGCTGTATGTTTATTATGTGTTTGTGTTTATTTACGCTGTAACTTTTGGTTTAAAATTATATAAAAATGTCTCTTAATGTTTTTATCTTTTGTATGTGTATGTAGGTCAGAGACGGTGGTGGAGAGGATGCTGTGTAACTGGATGTCCATCTGTATCTACCAGTTCCTCAGGGTAACACTCACACTTTCACTTATTCTCTGTTTTTTACTTTCCTGGAGTTTGTTTTGATTTTTCTTCGATCTGTTTCTCTTGCCTGCCTCTTTTTCTTGTTGTGGTGTTTCCATAATTTAACATTCTCATACCAAAGATGGTGATTAAAAGTTGATATTTTTTATGTTGTGATGAGGATCAGCAGGTGAATGTTGACTGAATTTAGTCCTTCAACACTAACTTCATCCTGCCAGTATCCAAAAAGTTCAACTAAACAACATTTAGACTGTTGGACACTAAAACCAGGATGGGATTATCACAATTATTTAGTTTGATATGCAGAAGATGATTATACTGTATATATATCACTGTTACATATTGTACTTAAACACTTTAAATAGACAGAAAGCTACCCTCAAAGACAAAGCTGATATCAAACTAATATGGTGTGTTTCAGGACACGGCAGGAGAGCCTTTATACAAACTGTTCAAGGCCTTGAAACACCAGGTGGAGAAAGGACCGGTGGACGCCAAGATGAAGAAAGCCAAATACACCCTGAACGATACGGGACTGCTGGGGGACGACGTGGAGTACTGTGTACTGGTTAGTAATACAAAATAATACACACAGTGTTCTTCAGTCCAGCACGTGTGTTGACACATTTATAGATCAAACCTGCTGATTTCTTCCTTTTTGGTGTTATTCAGTGTTAAGCCCATAGCCTTAACCCTCGTAAAAACTCCTAAAATAACTACCAAAATGAATCAGGAGTAGCTCCTCAACCATACGGCTTATATGCATATATCTGGTCTCTTTTGAAAGGTAAAAAGCTAAGGAATATGAATAAAGTGAAATTAAACTAAACTCTATTATCAGTCCAGAGAAAATGGAGGTGCAATAAAGGAAAACATTTGATTTTTATCCTTGCCTAGTATAAAATCGTTCAATAATTTCCCACTTTGGGATCAATAAAGTACATCTATCTATCTCAATTTCAAAGGCAATATCACCATTATAACAGAGATCACATGGATAATGATGCAACTGGAACTGTAAATTTGATGAAAATATACTAGAATACACCATTTATGATACAATTTATAAAGATATACTCAGGTGATCTCCGTGTTTTGTTCATGTTTACTGTTTATATGAATATGTTGTCAAGAACATAGATTTGAGTCAGTGTCATTAAATGTAAAATATGAAGTTTGACGGCTTTGTTTCCCCTTTAATAGTGGGCGATGTGTGTTTAGAGTGGAGGTGCATTTAGGTGCATTAGAAAGCTCAGAATTTGTAGTTTCCAATGATACCAAATATGTTATTGTTAAAAAAAAACATGTATATCTTCTATAAATAGATAATCTTCCATCGCAACTTCTTGTAACTACGCCACAGGGTTCAACCCGGTACCGGGTTCGTCGGGTTTAAGAGGTTTAATGCAAGCAGGTTGCAGCTTCTCAAATGTGCTTTTCTCTGTTTTATAGCTTTGTGAACTGAATATTTTTTGGTTTTGGACTGTTGGTCGGACAAAACAAGACATTTGAAGACGTCACCTCTGGCGTTTTTCCCTTTTAAATTCAGCAAACTGATCGTTAGTTGCAGCCCTGCTTTTTTAATTTACTCATAGAAGTAAACATGCTTCCACTCCAGAGTGTGACAGATGTGTTTGTGATGTCAGACCCTGCAGGTGTTGGTGCATGGCGAGGGACCGGATGTGACTCCAGTGAAGGTGTTGAACTGTGACACAATCTCCCAGGTGGGTTTGATTCCTTTCTCAGGTCTGTTTTCAGAGCTTCTTCACCATCAGGACGTCAGGAGACAAATATTTTATTATATCTGGTTTCTGGTGTGCAAAATGTCTCATTTTAGGTTCCAGGTAACCTCAGTACTTGATTTTATATCATATATATTAGGAAGCTGAACTCCATTTTTAAAATACAGGTGTTTCTGTGGTGTACCTTTTTAGTTTTTACCTTTTAATTCTGGCGTAAAGGGGAAACTGTTAGATTGCCTTTACCAGACAGGAAATGGCTGGTTTAGAGGTTGTGGCATCAGTCTTCTGTGATATGTCTCTGCTGTGTGTCAGTATTGTTCAGTGCTGATAAATATGAATAAAATAATGGTTTTAGTTTTTGTGTTAGCGCACAGTTTTGGTAGGTAAAATGTTAATTTTCTGTCCTGCAGGTGAAAGAGAAGATCATCGATCAGGTGTACAGGAACCTGCCGTACTCTCAGAGACCAGAGGTGGAGAGCGTTGCTCTGGGTGAGAACACACAGACAGAAAATTAAGCTGAGATTTATACAGATAAATCATTTTTGCTAAAACACAATGTTCAGGGTCACAAACCAGGAGTTTGTCACCTCCTGCTGGTCTGTGGTGGAACTGCAGGGTTACAGTAACATAATAACACAATATTTATCAGATTGAATCATATTTACAGACTGCATTTCTTAAGACATAATAATGCTGTTACACAAAGTCTGTAGACAGAGTTATTCAGTGTTTTTAAATCAGTTTATGCTTCTAAAATGTGAGACTTTGCTGCTTTTTATATTGTAAACTGAACATCTTTGGGTTTTAGACTGTTGGTTGGACAAAACAAGACATTTATATATCACAGCCAAGGACAAAATACATTATTATGAAAGACATACATTCAAATTTGTTCTCAAATCCGTCCACAGAGTGGCGTCCCGGCTCCACGGGTCAGATCCTGTCCGACCTCGACCTCACCTCCCAGAAAGAGGGACGCTGGAAGAGACTCAACACTCTGGCTCATTACAATGTGAGTCTGTTTGCTTTCTTTCATGCACAATACTTTATATTTTACTTTATTCTGTGTGGTCCAAAAATGCAAACATCTAATACTGTGATTTGTTCTGTATGTTTAGGACACTTTAGATTGCATTATTTCCTTCTTTCATCTGGAAATGTTAAGTCAAATAATCGATTAGTGAGCAACTATTTTGATAATCAATGAATCGTTTCAGGTGTTTTCCAAGTAGAAAATGATCTGCTTCCAGTTTGAGGAATGAGGATGTGAAGAACAGCTGCTTTTCTTTCTCATATGTGATAATAAACTGAATATCTTTGGACTTCTGGTGAGATAGCTATTAGATCAGATTGGAGTTCATGTTCCTGCTTCTGACTCTGGATGTTTTTAATCAGCTTTTTCTCTGCACTGAAACGACCAAAAACTGAAATGTCGAGCCACATGAGACTCATCGTCTCGCTGCAGGAAACCAACAGAAACTAAAACACTCCCAACAGTTTGACATTTAAAGAATGAAGACGTTTTATAGAGAAATCTGCAGAGAGACAAAGTGGAACTTAATAACTGTGTGCAGTCGTTCAGTTACAGTGAATCAGGATTTTATTCATATTTGACCTCAATGATTTCTTGTGTTTCAGGTTCGAGATAACGCCACGTTGGTTCTGTCCAGAGTTATACACACACAGGCTTTCCACCAGCACCAGGACAGCTACGAAGAGAGTACGTACACACACACACACACACACCCTGAAATACAGTTTTCATGTCCTTGTACTTACGTTTTTAGGCTTTTCCTACACTCATCTTCTCCGATGGCTGTAGTCTCTGCTGCTCACTTTGAATTTCATGACTTTACAATCAATATGAAATCATAAAATATTAAAATATATTTAGAAAATCAAAAAAAATCAGTTTAAAGTTACAGGAAACTTGATTTAGAATCATGTTAAAGCATGTAAAGGTCCAGAAAATATCAGATAACAATTAAAAATCTGTACTCTGTGCTTGAAAAGAGCCAAACGGGCTTAAACCTCCACGTCTGAGCCAGAAAATAAAATTAATAACGTTTAAGTAAAGAAACAATTAGTGACATTTCTAAGAGCTGATGGCAATACAGCATACGTATTTATCACCAATTAAAAGTTTCCTGTGCCTTTGATAACACAAAAGGGAGGTTTTAATTTCCACTCTGTTCGCGTTGTCAGAGGACACATAATTTAGGACAGCACAGTTTTGACGTCTTAATAATCACCCTGGTGACTTTTAAAGTTTTTGACATTTACATTTGACATTTGTATTGTGACATTTACATAACAGGAGATATTATTATTCCGCCTTGTATGTCACTGCAATACATTTATTAGCTCAATTATAATATCTTATGCACAAAATCAGTTTAATAAACTAGGAAACACTTTAAATTGGGAGTTTTCATATCGGATCAGTTAAAACTATTTTCTATTATTTATTTATTATTATTTTTATTTATTATTATTATTTTCCCCTCAGGATGCTTTTGGGTTAAAAAAGGTTAAATGGGTTAAAAAAAACTAATCTTAAAAGTATTAAAAAATATATTGAATTTCACATTCTCTAAATAAGGCCTTGAAAGTATTGAATTTCATTTACAAAGACTTTTTTTCTTGTCTTTTCGTAGGATTAAATAAATATCAAGACCTCATAAATAACTGTGAAACATGAGTATTTATTGTGTTTGGTATGACTTGGATTTTATACGACTGTTTACGTCAGTATATTGTTTTATGCTTTTGACCGTGGCGCGAATCAGTCCGTTGTCAGGAAAGAAAACAAAACGTCTCAAACTTTGCTGCTAAGAAACTAACATTTGCTCATTGCCTCAGAACGAGCTGGTGTCGTTTTAACGATGAACCTCAATAAAACATGAACAGATTGCGGCCAACTGTAGACTTTGATAGTGACACTCAGTAGTCGTGTTTATTCGCACCAAATCAGTTTCAAATCAGGAGCTTTTGTAACCAGTATGTGAGTCCATATCATTTTTCATTTAATGTTATTAGAGTACACACACTTCACAAAGTTATTGTGTATTCATTATGAATGTGAGTAAACATGTTTTTGTTAAATTCAAGTTCTTCCATGATATCCTTCATACTTTTGCCAGTGAAGTTGGCATTAAATTTCGTTCTAAGTGGTATTAAAAAGCCTCGGGGCTACCCTGAATAATCTGTGTTTTCACTTCCCATGCCGGCCAGCTGTGTGGATTAATAAACAAATATCCAGAAAAACACTTTACATACAGCAGGAGAGCAAACCGTAATTAAACCAGAGTCCCAACTTAATGTTGTGTCAGTTAATGCCGGTGCTCTGTCAGATATTAATAAACAGGCCCTAGAATTAATAACTTTAAATGGGATGTGGCACGGAAATGTATCAGAGAGAGAACAGAAAACAGTCTTGTAATTTAACACATAGATGAAGCTGGTAATGTTACGTCTTCCATGTCTGTTTACCAGAAAACGCCCTGCTGGAGGACGACCTCACCTTCCACCTGGTGCGGCCGGCCGACGAGATCGATGAGGTGAAGTCAAAGAGAGGCAGCATGAAGGACAAGGCCATGACCAAAGCTATCACTGAGATCTACCTGACCAGGCTACTCTCTGTCAAGGTGTGTGGGGCGCAACATAATGAAGTACATTTACTCAAACACTGTACACTTAATGTACAATACTGAGGTACTACACTACATTAATTTAACAGATACTACGTGCTGGTTATGTTACAGATTAAGATTTTACATAGAGATGATAAAATACAACGCTCTCTCTCCCATTCATGATGTTTCTCATTTGTTTTATTGAAAGATGCTCAATTTACATGATGTTAAACTTGTGTTATAGTCAAACAGTATATATGAACATAGGGTATGTGTGTGTGTGTGTGTGTTTCAGGGCACTTTGCAGCAGTTTGTGGACGATTTCTTCCGCAGCGTTTTGTGCTCGAGCACCGTCGTCCCCCCTGCCGTCAAATACTTCTTTGACTTCCTGGACGAGCAGGCGCTGAGACATGACAACGTGGACGAGGAGACGCTGCACATCTGGAAGACTAACAGGTACACAATACAACGCACGTCCTCTGTATACCTGATATACGACTGTTATGTACTGTACGCACAGGGTCTAGTACAGGTAATGCAAAGTCTCCCACTTATTCCTGGTACTGATCACACATGTTTCACTCACTTAGAGATGCTTTATCATTGTCTATATTCTAGTTTTCTAAAAAATAAACAATATCATTAATGTTGTACAGTGTAAGAATTACTCAATTAATACTATAGTCTATCTATTGACCAAAAACTATTACCACATTTTTAATCTTTTCTGTAATTTTTCAAGCAATTAAATGTGACAATTTGACCCTGTTCATGGTCGAATAAATACTATGTACGAATAATACATTACTCTATTTACAGTATAGAAGTGGGTTATTATATATGGAGTATATGTGAGACGTGTGCCTTTTTTTTGTGGAAAACAAATAGATATTATTTATCATTATTATTGGTATTATATAATTATTGGTAAATATGAAAACAAATATTCCAGATAGGAATGATGGAATTGCTACAACCGCATTCATCAGACTGTGATGGATAATGATTCATTATTGTTCCTTTGTTGATTATTGTCCCGATTCGTTGTTGTAGTTAATCAGAAAATATTGATATATGCCCTTTACAGTTTCTCACAGCCAAAGTTGACAAACTGTCTAAAACTCAAAGATATTCAGTTTACAGAGATATAAAACAGAGAAAAGCAGAAATCCGAAGTATTTTTAGTAATTTTTGCTTGAAAAATGACTGAAAATATTATTGTTTACTGTGAGAAAACTAGAATATAGACAACAAAAAAGCATCTCTGAGTGAGTGAAACATGTGTGAGAACCAGGATTAAGTGGGAGAAGACATTCAAACCGCCTCTCATGGATCATGATGTCAGTAAACTGGTTGATATGTGACGCTTTTATCTGATTCAACGTCTGCCAGCATCTCATCAAAGCTTCTGTGAATCTCAGCCGGAGATACGACCTGCGAAGGAAACCTGCTTCCGTTACACGTCATCAGCTTTAGCAGAGAGTCATTATGTCCTCGTCGTCAACATTAAAGCCTCGTCTAATCGGCCCTCTTTTATCAGGACAGATAAATGATGAGGAAGATGAAGAAGAAGAAGAAGAGAGGAAATAGAACTTACTCTGCTTTCCATCTGGCCTTGAGCTCAGCCTGTCAATCATCACACACACGTACAAGTTGGAGGATGAAATATTCATCAGTGGTGTGAATTATTGACGAGGCTTATGGTCTGAGGAGGAAGAGATGAAATGATAAAGGGAGGAGGGAAGAGAGGGGAAACAGGAGTGTCAGCAGGTCCTTAAAAAGTCTGGAAAAGTCTGAAATTGTCTTCGTTAGTTAGTGTTTCTACAGCTGCACCTGTCAAGCTTTCTGTTCGTGCTCGCCACAAATTCAGTTTGTAGCGATAACGGAGGCAAATTTACATTTAAAAAAAGAAAATCATATTATTTGAAACAGTGGGTCTATGATTTCAGACTGAGGTGGATAAAAGCAGCTTCTCATTGCTGCCCTATGTTCCTACGCATGTGTGTCTCTTTCAAAGGTATTTTTTATTGATTATCAATAATGAATCAAAGTTTGTTTTACTACTGACACAAAAAGCAAACGCACAAACAATCACAGCCGACCACAGAAAATATATTCTAAATTATAGATAAATAATGTTAAAATTATAGAAAATACAGAGAAAATATCTACATAATACACTTTAATAGTAACAGAAGTAGAGAGATAAAGGGAATAGAACATTGATGGATATAATAGGAAAAGAAAAATGCAAATAAATAAATAGAAAAAATGCAAATAAATAAAATAATAATAATAATAATTTAAAAAATACTCAGAGAATACTCAGGTTTCTCAAAAAATGTCAAGGAGGGGCGCCACACGTTGTAAAATTCACTCTCTGTTCACCGAGTAGTATATCAGATTTTTTCTAGATTCATACAGTACATAATGTCTCTAATCCAATGTGAGTGGGAAGGAGGGGCAGAATTCTTCTCTTGAGTGTGTCTCTTGATATGAACTAACATTGTAAGAGATTTCTAAGGGCTATATTCGCAGTTCAAATTGCAAAAGAATGAAGGGAGATGGACATTTCAAATGCAGTTTGAATGGTAAAAATCGGTTAAGCCACTGTGGAGATATCAACGTCTAAAAATTGTTGAAAGGTGTAAAGTCAAGAAAACAGTTTTACCCGCAAATGTGAGGGTGTTGGTTTCAAGGAGGTTAGCTTTAAAGCTTTTAGGGAGTTTCCAGAGGCGGCGAGTGACCATTCGCAATGGTTGATGGGATGAGCAGTTCCTTCACTCTTAAAATAATTATTTACCTTTGCTTTTTTTTTCTGTTTTCCAATGTTTTTTTGCTCCAAATCAAATATCTTGTCTTGGTTTTATGATTAAAGCTCTTTGTATAAGGATTTACTGAAACGTCACCGGAGTAAATTAATACCAGTTCCATGTATTTCCAACAACCTGATCCGAGTCTCTCTCTCTGTCGTCAGCTTGCCTCTGAGGTTTTGGGTGAACATCCTGAGGAACCCCCACTTCATCTTCGACGTCCACGTGACGGAGGTGGTGGACGCGTCGCTGCACGTCATCTCTCAGACCTTCATGGACGCCTGCACCAAGACGGAGCACAAACTCAGCAGAGTCAGTTCACACAAATAACAAAATTTTAATTTACATTCTAGTATTTTAAAGTTTTTTTTCTGCATTAAGAGCTGCTTCTTCTTCTACTTTATTTTTTTAATCAACTCAGTTCGAAATTTGACTTTTGTGTGACATCAAAATATAGATCTATTTGGGAACCAATATGACAAAAGAATTAAGCAGAGCAAGACCCCATGAGAGCTCATCAGTGGGCTGTTGTAATGTCAGCTACAGGATGGTATATTTCACACAGTTATCGTCAATATTTCTTTACATTTTGGCACAATAGTGCCATTAAAAGTATGCCGAATTATCTATTATCAGCTCCTGTTTGCTGTGTATCCATGGATATAGAGACAATTATCACTGGATTACTGTGATACTGAAGAAAACTTAAAAACGTGATAATTCTTAGGCAAGTTCTGCAGCGAGGAGGCGGGCTGATCGAATCTGGCTGCAGCAGCAAAAGAAGAGTTAATTACAAAAAAAATTAAACGTGAACATCACAGACGGGTGATAATTAACAGTGCAGGAACATCCAAGAGAGGATTTTCTCTGTAAAACATCTTCACTCCACACAGAACAACATTTTAAGATGAGAAGCTTTAATAAATGATCTTTTATCTGTTTTATTTCTTGTTCCTGCAGGAGTCTCCCAGCAACAAGCTACTCTATGCAAAAGAGATTTCCACGTACAAGAAGATGGTGGACGAGTGAGTTTGTTGCAATATATATATATATACTAGGGCTGCATGTCTATTTGTTGTGTTTAGATAAAGATCAGGCTACACTAATATTAGTTTTATACTATTAGTAGAATTAGATTCCAGTAGGATTGTTTCCGACTAAACATTTCCAATAACTCCAGAGCGTTGTAAAGTCCTAAAAATCCAAATATATTGAAAAAAAAACAGATGTTATCATTTCCAAAATTCACAACATGTTTTTATCTAACGAAATATTCTGTTTTAACACATATGTGTTGGCGTTTAGCCTTTCAAAAACTACATTTTCACTGAGGTCAAAATAATGTTTGCTATCTCACAGCACCATAAATTCCATTTATATAACCACAATAACACATCTGTTTTTTAGGGTGATGATGTCATAAAATATGATGACAGACATTAAAATCTTCATTTAAAAACCTCGATAGAAGCTTCAAATGTAAATAAAATAAAACGACATTCAGTACAGCTGTAGTACAGAATGAACAGATGTGTCTGGATAGTAGTATTTTGGCAGAACAGCTGGGCTACATGTGGGTCCATCTGCTGCAAAAGCTAATAAAGCTGAAAATGTATTAAACAATATCGAAGCATGTTATTAAGTTTAAGACAGAAATGTCATTTACATTTGATCACCTGATATATAAATGATGATTTGATTGTGTGTGTGTTTTCTTCAGTTACTACTCGGGCATCAGACAGATGGTTCCAGTCAGTGACCAAGACATGAACACGCACCTGGCTGAGGTGTCCCGGGTATGACATATAACTAATACTCTCTCTCAACTAGAGCTGCCTCCTCTTAGTCGATTAGTCGACTAATCGGTTGTTTTGGTTTGCATTTTTGACTTGTAATTATGACCTTACATGGTTCCATTGTTTTAATATGTAACATGTGTTTCCTCTTTATAGGAACACACAGACAAGCTGAACTCCCAGTTGGCCTTACATCAGCTGTACCAGTACGCCAGCAAGTACTACGATGTGGTGAGACATATCTTCAAAATGTTATTGCGTTCAGTTAAATTTCTACTTCTGTTCGTTGTGGAGAATCCATAAAATACAAGAGAGAAATAAATGCAAGATTTACAGCCAGTTTTGTAACTTTTACCAAGTTATACAAATGCGGTTTTATTTTTAATTTAAACTGTTCTGTTATCATCTTCTTCAGATCATCCAGTCGCTGGACGAGGACCCAGCAGCCCAGAATAAACAGCTCACCCTTCGCCTCCAACAGATCGCCGCCGCCCTGGAGAACAAGGTCACCGACCTTTGACCTCTGACCTCACGGAGGGGTCAGGGGGCGGAGCTAACGGCTACTAAAACACAGGATGTTGTTTTCAATTTAAGGACTCAAAGGAGGACGAGCTCGCGGACTCTACCGAATGTTTGACCATGTAAGGACTGAAGTGGGAGGGGCTAGTGGAGCCACAGGAAGCTGTTGACCATATAAGGACTAAAGGAGGGAGGAGTTATTGGACTCCAGGAGGGGTGAGGAACGGAGATGTTGGACAAATGAAGTGTTAAAATATGGTAGAAACTGAAGCGCTGATATCTACTACAGTTGTGTGGCATACTTCCACTTGGCATCCCGAAAACAAATACCAAGGAGGGATGCAAAATGGTGACCGTAGTATGGCTGCAGATGGGAGCTCTGTGAAATCAAAGGGTTATTTTTTTAATGGTAACGAAGGCGTTCGGTAAGTGTGATCCTCGGACCTAGCTGTTTCTGTGTTTCTCGACATCACAAGTTTTAATTTGACCACTCAAGGACTGAAGAAGAAAAAAGTGCCACACAAGGAATGAAGATTTTTTGGATAATTGAAGAATATAAGTGAAGTAATGAGCCATTACTGAATATTTTTCTTATTTGCTACTCAGCCCTTTTTTTTGGAAGTTTGGATTGTAGAAGTACAGCGGCTCCAGGATGCTTTGTGACCACTTTTTAGTTATCGTATTACAGCGACGTTATGAACTGTGGATTTGAGGTGAATAACGCCTGATCTGAGGTCAGTTTTTCTGTTTCCACACTAAATGGCCACCAGGAAAATCTGATCTCTCGTCAGCAACAGATTTTCATCCTAAAGTGTAAAAACACTTGGACGAACTTTCTTTTCCCTTCAAGCGATCTCAAATATAAAATAATCGACCAATGAAAACCCACTACGGTACACACCACTGGCCAATCAGGGGTCTTGGTTTGTTTGATGGCACAGTTGAGGAGAGTGAATTCAGGGTACGATGTCCAAAAATCAAACCACAACATTTTAACTTTTCTTATATCATTGGCCAAATGTTGTTTTTCATATCAGATTATGTGTTTCTATGCTGATGACACTGTGCTGGTGACTAAAAGATCACAGCTGAATAATTGCATTCTGTTTAGTTTGTTTAGTATTATTCTTTGTATGCAAGCTTTAAAAGGAATAGTTCGGGCCAAGTGGGGTTGTGTGAGGTACTTATCCCTAGTAAGTGTATTACCTACAGTAGATGGACCTGCACAGGAGCAATGTACTGCTGTGAACGGGGTCAGCAGCACAACGTATTTTAGACACCTGAAAACATCAATATCAGTTTATATCAGTTATATTTAGAATATTTTCACCGCTTTACCTTGCTGACGTAGAAAATCTGTTTAAATGTACGCTACATTTAGAATATTTTCACCACTTTTACTTGCAGTCAGATGGCCCTTTCTGACGGGGAACTGAAGTCGTTATATCCATCTATGTCGTCTGTCTTCAAAGCCACCAGACTCCATTGACAAAAATAGTAATTTTACCTTGCAGAACACGGGAGTTGCTGTTCTACCGCTGCATCTATCGGATAGTTTGTTTGTGTTATTGTGTGACTTTGGTGTTTTAAACGGTTAATTCGGATTCTCCAAAGTCACACAATAACACAAACAAACTAACCGATAAATGCAGCGGTAGACCAGCAACTCCTGTGTTCTGCGAGGTAAAATTACTGTGTTTGTCAATGGAGTCTGGTGGCTTTGAAGACAGACAACATAGATTGATATAACGACTTCAGTTCCCCGTCAGAAAGGGCCATCTGACTACAAGTTAAAATGGTGAAAATATTTTAAATGTAGCGTACATTTAAACAGATTTTTTTAGGTGTCTAAAATATGTTTTGCTGCTGCCCCCGTCCACAGCTTCGGCTTCCGCTTCCCCAAACTGGGACTGTGCCGAACGCCATCTATTGTAGGAAATACACTGACTATTGACCTCATACAACAACACTTCAAAAACATCAAAACTCTCCCTTTAAGCATAAGCTTTCTATTTCCATATACAACATGAAAAATATCTTTTTAATGGACTGATACGATGTCACTTGGTTTTTTCTGTTGTGAAGTGTTAATCAGGGTGGTCCATAATGTCATATCTTGTGCGTAAGTGTGTGTGTTCAATAGTTATATCGACACCGTCGCCACTTTGTTGTTGAGGACCAGCTTGTTTTTACTTTCTGTGAAAAATCATGACTGCCTAATCATGTGATCTAAACAGCCAAACACTTTTATTGTTAAGTGTGATTTGTTTTTTTAATTTTTTATAATCTATGTAATTTCACTTCTTTTGCAATACTCCCGTCATATATAATGCTGCATTTCTGCATTTTCTGAACACATAAGAGGAAATGAGTGTCTTCTGAAGACAAGGTATCCATGGATCCTTCAAAAAGGCTTAAAATAAATTTAAAATTAAGGTGGTGAAGTGTTAAAATGTATTAAATCCAGTTATTATAGGGCATATTCCTCCATCATGCATTGCCAGTGTTCAGTATCACTGCTTTCCAGGGAGTCTAAGGTACGTACATTAAAAAAACACACAGTTAAAAACAATGAATTGTCCTCCACCTACAGAAGACTTAAAATGCATAAAAAACAAATCAAACAAAGAAAGTGAAATACAATATGCATCGTTATATGTATTTCCTTTTTGTGTATACATTTACTGTGTCATAATTAAATGGAAAACATACGTTAAAAGAACAATGATTTAGCTTTTTGTCTTCAATAATGATTGAATTTTTCATTTATTTAATTATGACAGTAATTGCGTACATAAAATATTGTATTTCACTTTATTTAGGCATTTAAATCTTCCATATTATCCTACACAAACATACCAAAAAATGCACACTGCTGTCTCGTTCCCAACTATCTTTTCATTCTACATCGACGTGACAAAAGAAAATTTGTGCAATAATTGTTACGTAGCGCCTGCAAATACTTTTATGTGCCTCCTGATGATTGCCGCCTCCTTATTCTGCCCATTAAATGTGTTCATAATGAGATTGTTTAATCAGAAGTAGGTTGGTTTAGTTTTGTTTCTGGCTTGTTGAAACCTGTCGAAAAACATCTCTGTCAAAGAGTCAATATTTTCAAGAATATTTTTTTGAAAAATCACGAAGGAAAACATGTTAATTTGAAAAATATGGGAGAAATTGTACCATATGATCGTTTATATTTCCAACCAGTCTGTAAGTGAGTGAATTGTGGACCAAGTTATTACAAGATCTGCAACAGTCTTTGGGTTTAAGTGCCGTTTTAAGTCGCTGAAGTGTAAATGAACTCATTTATCTTCTCCTGTGCTACACATTAATCATTGTCACCATAGATTCATTATATATATCTGCATTATTCGTTGCCTTCTGAGCCCAGACGACGTGCTTTATGTAGTGCTTGAGTTAATATCAAAGATTAAATATGCAGTTTGTAAATTGGATGATGAACCCCTTCGCCTTCTAGGAGAGAAACTTTGTTTTCTGTTTTGTTTTAGGGTACAAACTGCATCTTTAAATTCTGTAGCAATACGACCTTAAAGCTGGTGCTGTATCTTTGTACTCATGTCTCAAATCACATCCGAGTTTGGCACCCCATGACCTCCATATACAAAGACTGAAATAAACACATCTTAGCTTTTTTATTTTACTCCTCACAAGCTTTCTTCTGGGCATTTCTCTCTCAGAAATGTGCCACTTTGGTGCCAAATAACTTCAAGAAACTATCGTGTGTTGTTGTTGTAGTGTGCATAATATCTAAGGCTTGGACTGTCATTTGTATGTTTGATGAGTGTAGCCAGAAATAAGGGGAACAAATAATTGTATATTAAATTCAGTGCCGAAAGAAGAAAACTTTTCACAAAATTTCACCAGCTTTTCAAAGTAAAGTGCCACATTTGCTTTTTAAATCCTTCTGACATAAAAGCTCAATCTCTACTCATTCTACAAATTAGTTTATTAATTGTGAAATATGAGACATCTCATTTATGTAGAGGATATACTGTATCTCTATTCCTCTGCCAACACTTGTTTCTTTCTGCCTTCTTTTTGCCACCAGCGAGTGCCTTAAAGTGTAGAACTGAAAGTCTATTTGGAAGTAAAAGCCAAGAAAGGTGTCTGTATAGATACATACACGTTTAGTGCACCCGATTCAACTGTTATCAGGCCATTAAATAGGCGTTATCAGTCACTATAAGCACCATAGATGTGGGTCAGTAGGGGCCTACTACACCTACTACGTTGTAAAAGTGAAAGTGAAACTTAAAAGCAACACGTTCTAACATGTTGTAAAACTGAATGAAACATTAACGTTTTGAACACAAAAAAAGAGACTTCTTTAGGTTTACGCAACAAAACTACAACTTCTTTAGGTTTACGCAAACAAACTACAACTTCTTTAGGTTTACGCAAACAAACTACAACTTCTTTAGGTTTACGCAACAAAACTACAACTTCTTTAGGTTTACGCAACAAAACTACAACTTCTTTAGGTTTACGCAAACAAACTACAACTTCTTTAGGTTTACGCAATAAAACTACAACTTCTTTAGGTCTACGCAACTAAACTACAACTTTTTTAGGTTTAGGCAATAAAAATACAACTGCTTCAGGTTTACGCAACTAAACTACAACTTCTTTAGGCTTAGGCAATAAAAAAACACTGCCGCGTGTCTTGTTCTTTTATTCCGTCTTTCGGTGATCTACCACATGAATAGATGATAAAACCTACTAGTGGGTGTAGTAGGCCCCTACTGACCCACATCTATGGGGCTTAAAGCGACTGATAACACCTATTCAATAGCCTGACAACAGTGTAATCGGTTGTTTAGTGTCGGTTTACAGCATGTTTATGGTTCTTAACTGGAAGATCACAATCCGGAGCGATTACAGTATTTTAGAGGGGGCAAAGTTGGTACTGTCAGATGTTTTTAAAGCTTGTAAAAAAACAAATTTAGACCGTCATATAGCCATTATTATACTTTGTCATTTCATGCAGATGATTATTTAACAATTTAGCAAAATTACTCTTAAATAACATTAAAAATAAAGAAAATGGAAGCAAAAGAAAATATAGATTGATGCTTTTCCCATTGGCAAAACATTTTAAAACTAGTGTAATCATCTTTTTGGGGAAATGTTGAGAATACTTTGTCAACATTGTGGATAACTTAATTTACAAACCATTGATCTAGCATACATGCATTGGCACAAAACCTGTTAAAAAGTGTTGGTTTAACTAACACACTTCCCCATGCTCAAGAACAGTTTGGTAAATATTGGAAGGATGTGATCTGTATATGTGATGTTTAATTGAGTGTTTTTCAGAGGCACAGAGGTATACAGGAAAATGTTCATGTTGTGATGACAGGATGAGGGATCAGCACAGGGAACTGAGGCTTCACTGTAATTAGATTTATTCGTCCACTATTTGAGGATCTGTGTGTTTTAATGATGTACAACTGAAGCGTATTTGAAAGATATTGTTTCATGAGGCACAACGTAAACAGAGGGTTTGAATGTTAAACAGAAACTCGGCCCACTGGTACTGATGTTTTGACCAACATCACAAGGGTTAAATGTGTTTATACCATTGTATAACAGTTTGTACATCAAATACAACGTTCCCATTGTTTATTCTTGTAACATCATGGTAGGAAACAAATTGTTTTGGACGGCCTGGACCAAGTCTAGACCGTTGAAACGGACAGAAACAGCACTACCAGTGACCAAATGGTCTTTACTGGTCTGGAACCCAAATCGGTGAGTCTTCTGAGGAAGTGGAGAAGTGGGCAGAAAATCCAGATCTAGGAAGTCCAAATATTCAATAAAAGATGTTTATACAAATGGAAAATCTTCTGTTGTTTTGGTGTCTTTCATTTTTCTGCTCCTGACACAATGTGGACTATTTTAGATAGTGTTTATAATAATAATAATCATAATTATTTATTTATTTATTTATTTGTTTATTTGTTTATTTAAATTTTAATCTTTCATTTTATCCTGTAAACCCTCCAGACCTTGATTTAAATCATATCAAAACAAGTTTTCTCAGTTATAAAATAACAGCAGCCTCTCTAAACTTTCAAAATGTAATATATACGGTAAGGAAACAGTGATAAATCACAAATGCAACAATTTTTAACTTAAATCCGATGCTCAGTCACACTGAGAGACAAATAAGCCCTAGTGGATTCATCAGATTTCAGTTTTTATTATGTATGCATTAGAAACAGTGCTGTGTGGATGTTTCAAAGCAGAAAAACTGTGTTTAACTATCAAACCCAGTGATACTCGTCAGACAGCCGGAGGCGAGGACACCGAGTTTCATTTAGAGACGAGCCTCCTGTTTGTGGCAGCTGCCAATTCTCTGGTGCTTGCTGTTGTTTCCCTTTTCCCTGGTGTTTTTTTGGTTGAGTTGCTGAGTGATTAGAGGGTTATTCAGTTCACCTGTTGCGCAGGGTGTGGGGACTGGCTCTTAAATGATAGTTGAGAGCAGCTTGGTGCATTCCCCTCTTGGCCAATCAGGGTGTAACGACGACCTTTCTGTAGGGCTTAAAAGAGGAGGGAAATTGCACACCCAGTGTCATTCTGATCTCTCCTTCACTCAATGCAACATGTATTATCAGCTTTACCAGAAACTCCTGGTCTGTTTTGGGCCCTTTTGGGATTCTGTGATCTTTGTGTTTTGTTTGTTGAGAGTGTTGACTCCTAGTTGGGGAAACAAGTTAAGTGCCAACCAATTGGGTTACCTGCACTGGGACGTTTAGGTACTATTTGTGCAGCGATCTGGCTTGCCTTACAATAGCCTAACGCCTGCAGGCTGTATTTTTGTATTCTATTCATTTGTTGATTTTCAATGAAACCCTTTATACCCATTTCTTTTAGTGTATTTTATTTGGGAAAACTTTAAAGGAGGGTAAAAGGAAAAACACAAACCAATATTTCAGTTTCCTTAATTGTTTGTTAATATAGAGGCATTTGTTCATTAGCGAAGAGGCATTTGTTCATTATTATTATTAAGAAGGCATTTTATTTTATATTATTATGTGGATGGGAACAGTTTTTCAGTCGTCTGACTGAACAACTAAAGTCTGGGGAACTCAGTACCGCCACATGTTTATGATTCAGAGGAAATCTGCTGCTCACACATTAAACTCCTGACAACAAAACACTGGATTCACATTCACAACTAGCCTACGACTATATATTATTAATGAATATTTATTGGTTTTGTTCACTTAGAACTGATTAGAGCTCTGTGGAGTTAATTTATGAGGATATATATCTAAAACTGATCAAAATGGTTTTTTTTATTATATTAATTATTTAAACTAATAAAACACAAACTAACACTGATTTACTCTTAGTTTTTTTTCTACAGAAGTTATGTGTGAAGATATTTCACCAATAACTCCTTCTGCAGAACATGAGCATAAACTGCTGATATTTACGTTAACTGTATTTAACGTAAATATCAGCACAAACTGCTGATATTTACAGTTCACTGTATTTAAATTTGATGGATCAACTTTAGTTTTTACTCTACTTTTAAATCTGATATTTCTGATTATGGGCCAGTTATTATTATTATTATTATTATTATTATTATTATTATTATTATTATTATCATTATTATTATTATTATTATTATGTTATCATTTGTAACAATATTAATAATAATAATCAACAATAGTTATTACAATTATTATTGTTATTCATTTTGTTATTATTATTATTATTATTAATGATAATAATAGTAATAATAATAATTATTATTTATTTATTTAGTATTATTATTATTATATATTATTATTCGTAACATTATTAATAATAATCAACCATAATTATTACAATTATTATTGTTGTTGTTATTCTTGTTATTATTAATAATACTAATTATTATTATGTATTTATTTATTAATTATTATTATTGTTATTATTTATTATTATTATTTATTATTTATTATTATTATTATTATTTATTTATTATTAATATTATTATTATTATTATTATTATTATTAAGAAGAAGAAGAAGAAGAACAAGAACAAGAACAAGAACAAGAAGAAGAGATAAACATAGGACAACACTGCCTCTCTGTGTTCTCATTGAAGAACTGCTCTTTTAAACAGCAGCAGATTCAACATAACATAAAGTTATGTTCTGTATTGATAAAGTTAGCAGTTAAGATAAATATCAGGTAAGCTGATTAAATGTTTAACTATAGGCCGGACTGTAAATTTTGACGGACCAGTGCGTCAAAAACAACCGGAAGTCAGTTACTGTAGTTTAACAGCTGATTAATCAACGGTCAGCAGCTGCAGAGGATGTGACAGCCAGCTAATGCAGACAATTAAGGTATTTAAGAGATCTCTCTCCAGAAGGGGGCAGTATTGGTACATTTAAAGAAGTGGATAGCCTGCATTTCTTTAAATGTTTTTAATAAATTGTGGCAGCTGCCAATTCTCTGGTGCTTGCTGTTGTTTCCCTTTTCCCTGGTGTTTTTTTGGTTGAGTTGCTGAGTGATTAGAGGGTTATTCAGTTCACCTGTTGCGCAGGGTGTGGGGACTGGCTCTTAAATGATAGTTGAGAGCAGCTTGGTGCATTCCCCTCTTGGCCAATCAGGGTGTAACGACGACCTTTCTGTAGGGCTTAAAAGAGGAGGGAAACTGCACACCCAGTGTCATTCTGATCTCTCCTTCACTCAATGCAACATGTATTATCAGCTTGACCAGAAACTGGTCTGTTTTGGGCCCTTTTGGGATTCTGGGATCTTTGTGTTTTGTTTGTTGAGTGTGTTGACTCCTAGTTGGGGAAACAAGTTAAGTGCCAACCAATTGGGTTACCTGCACTGGGACGTTTAGGTACTATTTGTGCAACGATCTGGCTTGCCTTACAATAGCCTAACGCCTGCAGGCTGTATTTTTGTATTCTATTCATTTGTTGATTTTCAATGAAACCCTTTATACCCATTTCTTTTAGTGTATTTTATTTGGGAAAACTTTAAAGGAGGGTGAAGGAAAAACACAAACCAATATTTCAGTTTCCTTAATTGTTTGTTAATATAGAGGCATTTGTTCATTATTATTATTAAGAAGGCATTTTATTTTATATTATTATGTGGATGGGAACTGTTTTTCAGTCTTCTGACTGAACAACTAAAGTCTGGGGAACTCAGTACCGCCACAAAATGTTGAGGATAATATCAGTGTATAATCTTCTGATGTACTTTATTTATTCTACAAAAAAAATCCGAACCATTAGAATAAGCTCTGAAAAGTTCATCAACATTAATGTATCTTCTCTCTCCCATTAATCGTCTCACAACCCCTCAGATTTATTTAAATGTATTATCATTAACTATCTAATAATGACACATTTAATAATATATAGGTCACAGAACTCAGGGTATACACGTAACAATTATACCTTTCCTTTTAGAAAAATATGGTATCGTTAATCTGGTCTTTTACTGTAAATTTGATTTAATTTCTTTATTTACTTATTTTTTTAATTCATTCATTTTACTTAGATTTTATATCAGTATTGCTATCTCTTTTATTTCTATCTTTTTATTTTTATTTATTTGTTATTTTTATTGTTTCTTTAACAAAGTATTTTTTACTTAATATATATATTGTCATACTATATTATATTATCACTATTACTCTATGTAAAAAAAAGAAAGTTAAAATAAACGAAAATAATAACAAATAAATAAAAAATTAAATATAATAATAAATAAATAAAAATAGATGAAACATTGAAATAAAAATGTATTTAAAAAAAGTAAATAAAGAAATGAAATACAATTTAGTTAAATAAATATTTGTATATATATTCAATCTCATCTTTTTATTTTTTTATTTATTTGTATTTCTATTGTTTATTTTTAATTAAGTATTTTTTACTTAATATTTATTATCACTTTGACTCAATGTAAAAATGGCTTAGTTAAAACAAACAATAACAAATAAATTAAAAATTAAATTAAAAAAGATGAAAAATATAAATAAAATTAATTAATTTAAAAATAAGTAAATAGAGACATTAAATACAATTTACATTTAAAAATATTTTATATACGTATATTTGTATGTATATGTACTGGTTATGTGTGTATATGTTTTTATATATATATATATATATTATATATATTTTATATATTATATACAAGTTTAGCATCTACAAAAAGTGCTAAAGCAGAATAAACAACTCACAAAAATGTCAGGCTCATGTTAACAGACGTTAAAGTTTATTCAGTTCACAGAAAATCGTAAACAGAAAATATTATAGATCTCATATATTCATCTTATTATTCAAAGAGCTCGGAAAAGTCTCTATCTGCTTAAATAAACATTTAATAAATAAGTAAATATGTGAAGCCAAAAAAGATTTCCACGCGAGTGGACAATAAAGAAGATGTCTGTTCATGGGATGTAGTTTCCTAATAATTTCCCTGGAAGTTTCCTGGAAAGAACGATGTAATTTGGTAATTATATGTTGTATAACTTTAACCTGGAGATTCTTTTAGTTAGTGCACACAGCAAGGCAAGCATACAAATAAAATAAAGTATACGGCAAACAAAGTTTCCAATAAATTAACGACAATTTACAGGAAATTCCTTCTTTTTTTTAACAACCAAATTACATGTTTTTCCTCAGGAAAATTTCAATGACAGGATTAGGAAATGACAGACCTGTAAAATTAAAGGTAAAGCTTTATTTAATGGGTCCACAATATCTGAATAATTTCATAACTATTTACAAAAAGTCTCCTGGAAAGAATTATGTAATTTGTTATTCATTATAGGGAAAATAGACTACAGTGTTTAATAAGTATATTATATGAGTGTGGTTATAAATAATTGTGTTTTTTGTGTTTTAGTAGAATTGGCAATAATAGCTCAACTATTTATTTGGGTTTAAACAGAACTTTTCTTTAGAGGAAATTCCTATTTTTCCCTTTAATTTATCAAATTAGAGAATTCTTTCCAGGAAATGTTTATATATAATTATAGACCCATAAAATAAAACGTTACCAATCACAAAAAACAGCGTTACTAGATGTTAAGACAAGACTTAAAAGGACAATCCAACATTTTGGGGACTCCCGATTTGGCTTTTTTACCCAAATTCAGAAATAGAAGATGGTGTAAAATTAGTTTTTGGAAGTTATATTTGCTCACTTTCAAACAGATATGAAGCAGATGTTGATAATTTCATCTAATTTGGGGTAAAACAGGAAGGTTTTGGAGTGACCTTTTTGTTTTTTAATATGAGTAAGTTCAGCTGAAGCAGATGAGAAGAAGAGGTGAAAACAGACCAAGTCTCTATTTTATGAATGAAAAATAATTTAATTGTCATTGAGGTTTAAGTATCATTTAAAGGATGAGTCATCTTTTTGTCAACACGTCCCATAAAAAGACCAAAACCAACAACGTGTGGGCGTGTAGTGTCTTGGGCAGCCCTAATATTTAGTCAAACAAATATGATGTTTTGCTGCTTTTCCCTGTTTTATGTCACTGTGAAATAAATATTTTTCGCACCAAACAAGCTATTTGAATACATCATATTCGGTTCTCATATACTAGACATTTGACGATCACAAGACAAAATGATTAATTGCGAAAAAAGGCAAATTAATAGATTTTGTCAGCCTTACTTTAAAACTACAGTCCTCGGCTGTTTGAGGAAGCATTTTTAAAGATTTCCATCTTCAGAGGAGACAGAAAGTATCGTGAGTTTGGACTAAAACATTGTTGGTTTTGGTCTTTTCATGGTTTATTTTTGACAATAAGAAAATCTAGAATGACGCCAGCTGATACCAGCTTCCTGAAAAGAGTCAGAGACTAAGAGAAAGTGCGGACATGTGCCTATGGACAGAGGCAGATGAGTGAAACTTTAAATTAGGTAATAATTCAATGTAATTCTGTATGGAGGTGAGGACAGACGGGGTGTCTCAGCTGAGGTAGGTGAGGATGACTGACTGGATCGGCAGCCTGCACACCGGACACAACTTGTTCCTCTTCTTCAGCTTCCTGGCGCAGACGTAGCAGGCCATCAGGTGTCCCGTTCGTCCGTGAACGATGCAGCCGTTTTTCGGCCGGGACTGACAGATGAGGCACGGGTCCAGACACGAGTCCGGCAGCCGCCACTCTGCCGACACGCTGCGCTCCAGCTCGGGGACCACGGGAGGAGGAGGGAGTGGAGGTGGAGGACTTGTGGGGGAAGATGGGAGAAGCTCCTGGGAGTCCATGGAGGAGTAGCAGGAGGAGGAGGGCTGGGAGTCGGCAGTCCAGAGCTTCTGCTGGGAGGAGGAAGACTGGGAGGAGGAGAGGAGGTCCTGGGAGTCCGCACCAGAGAGGGCGGAGTCCGACAGGCTCTGTGACAGGAGAGGAGTTTTCGCTCTTTTCCCATCTGGGACATCGACTCCTTCATTCTCTTCAACATCAGAACCTTCAGAGGACACATCAATCAATCAATCAATCGTCAATAGTTTGTTCAGAAGTAAGTGAGGCTAAACTATCCCTTTAAATTCTGTTTTTGATCCATATGATTTTTTTAATTCCCTAAAAATTCTCCTTTTGTTGTTAAAACAATGTCTAATATCAATTCTTGCATCATTTTAATATTATTTTGCAGCACTCAGGAGTTGTAGAGTTTCCCCTACCTGGAGATTCTTTGGCTGCTGATTGGTCGCTTGGCTTCAGCGGCAGGGCTTTAGGACTGGAGGAGGCGGGCTTCGTTATATCGAGGGACACCTCCGACAGCCAATCCTGGCGCAGCGCCCAGCAGCGAAGACAGTTTCTGGGGAGAGGTGGGTTCAGCTCGTCACACTTCGAACACCGCCAGTAGTCCTGAGAGAGAGAAACACACACACACACACAGTTTAGACCTGAAGTATATAACATGTGTGTTATTATGTTTGTTTGTGTGTTTAGACTCACGGCTTCAGTGATCTCGGTGTCTTCATCAAAGGAGTCGTTGTCCTCTGCCTCAAATATGGTGACCTCGTACACCTGGACACAGATGAAAAGGTAAAAAAATATATCAGAGTTATACATATATTTCAATACTGTTTGGCTGGAAAATAATTAAATCATCTTATTGAGATTTAGACCTTAAACCGGAAGTCCACCCGACTAGTCCACAGACTTATTATTATTAGGGTTCAGGGGTCAAGACGTTTACATACCTGGTCATCTGCAGACAAAGTGGCATCGGCATCATCTTCATTGTAGTCGTCAGAGTCGATAGACTCAACTTCAAATTCAACGCTGAAGTTGTCGCTGTCTGAGTCTGAGGCTGCAACCGTGACCTCTGACCTCCCGGACTAAACACACACACAAAGTCTGCGTTAAAAACTAATACAACATTAACAAAATAAAAGCCTGTGTATGTGATGGTATAATACTCACTGTGCTGTGTGAGTCGGATGATTGGCTGCTGGGTCTGTCCCGTACGGTCGCCAGTCCTCCAATCACACACCACGACAGGCTTTCATCAAAGGTCAGGGAGTAGCTGTCGGACCTCCTCCTCTTTCTACCTCCTTCTCCTTCCTCTTCCTCCCCCGACTCCTCCTCCTCCTCTCCATCGGCCTCTAAACTGTCGGAGGGCCCTGAGGAGAAGATGGAGTTTAGTATCAAAGGTTTTGTTTATAAGCTCTATTGAGGTGGCGGTGCCTCAGGGGAGAAACTCACCTGGGTCACTGCTCCTGCAGCTTCTTCTCCTCCTCCTTCTTCGCCTCCCCCTCCTCTCTGGCGATGAAGAGCGGCTTTCTGAATCTGCCTCCTAAGAGTACAAACAGTCAGCCTCCCGCTTTGTAGTGATCTTTTAAAATATTAAATAAACTTCACCTTGATACACATCACCAGACTAAAAAATCTGCAAGTTTTGTTTTGAGGTGCTTTTGTGCATTATAAACCTTGTAGGACACTTTGTGCTACGTCCTCTTAAAGTGTTTATGTATTCTACTAAATTCAGCATTAAAATGAATTCATTAAGTCTTATATTATTTAAAAAATAACTATCTTTGCACTATGATTGTTGCATTTTGCTACTGTTCCAACATTTGCATGACTTCATGCTGCTCCTTGGCATTCTTTATAAAGTATTATGTGCTAAAAATACTAGAATCGTGTCTGATAAGCTCCTAAAATATTTTGAATTAAGTGCAACACAACATCAAACGTTCCCATCTGTATTATGAGACTGTCTTACCTCTGTCCCTTTTTCTGTCTGACTGTCGCTGTGTGGTTCACTCAAGCTTGTCTGTGAATCTATGAAAGAGCGAGAAAGACGGGTTTAGTTTTGTTTGAGCAGCAGGCGAGAGAGGAGGATATGGAAAAAGAGGAGGAGGAGGAGAAAGGGGAAGATAAGAAGACAGAAAAAGAAGTGTAGAAATACATGAGGCACTAAATAAAGCCTGAAAAGTGTGGTGACATTTGGATTCAGCCAAAGAGGAAGAAGAGCAGGCCTACCTTGGTTCTTCACGGCCACCAGGTTCTTGGTGATCATAGCAAACAGAACTCTGAAACAGTAAACACAGTTTAATTACCTCACTGGCAGGAGCTGGCAACACACCAAAATACATAGAATATTTTATTAGATATTTGATTATATTATTTATTATGCATTATACTATACTTATGACCATAAGTAAGAACATCCTAATATATAAAACACAACATTAATCACACATTGAAGGCAGTTCTAAAAAGATGTTTTGATTAATGATTTGAACATGGACAGGTTAGTGCTATATTTTATAGTGCCTATTTCTGCTCCTATGCTGCAGCAACACCTGAATTTCCCCTCTGTGGATCAATAAAGGCTTATCTTATAACGTTTTTTGTTTAATTACTTTTGAGTACAAAGCTTTACACGACTGACAGAAACTTCCCTTTAAGAAACTGACGTTATTTCAGAGCGGAACCAAACAAACAGTGACGATGAATTAAAATAGTCGATGAATCATCAACTTCCTCTTTTGTGTGTTTATTTACTCTTTCTCACCGTGGCTCTTTTACAGAGAAGCTGTCGACTCCCAGCAACCGTCCCAGTGCATCCTGGGAGCAGTGGACGATGTGCTGCTGCTTCTGGTCGTACAGCTGCTTCTGGATGATGTACTGACCCAGGTAGAACATCACCTACGAGAAACACCAGCACAGAGGCATCATGAGAGACATGCAAACACCAGACTGTACAGACAACAGCCCCCTGAATGAAGCATTAAAATGGTCAGGGAACTTGATTTAGGTACATATTTCCGACATGTTGTACCTCCTTCATGGTGAAAACATCTTTAGTGGCGCCGGCATCTTGCAGTAAAGTTTGAAACTCCACCTTTGGTCTGACCTAAACACACACAAACAAGAAAAAGTTAAGTCAAACCCTAAAACAAACAGTGAACAACCAGTAGAGAAGTTAATAACCAGTTTCTCTCACCAGTTTGTTGTCGTCAGCGCCTTCAGTGTTGAGCTCCCCGTCAGCTGACATTGTAAAGCTGATTGTTTCTGCACACAAACAGACAAATAAGTCATTAGTACCACATAGAATACAATGTAATATCTCTGAGTATAATTATAGTTCCTAATTATAAAGTAGAAAATGGATGGATGGATTAACCATTGAAAAATGTAGAGCTGCAATGATTAACCAATTGCTAGCAGTAGTGACAGTGTTTGGTTACAGGTCTGATGGTGTTGAATGAAACTCTACAGCCTCATGCACAACAATCCCACTTTTAGTTTATTTGAAGTGTGACGTCTCCTGACAGCCCACAATCCGATACAGAACCATTTACAACTAAAATTGCTGTCTACAGCAAGCAGGAGAAAATATTTATGCCTACAAGTCTTAGAAGACGCTTAGAAGAAATGCTTTCAATACCTTTAAGGCTTTTTGTTGTTGAGGAAACTGAATTTAATGCTATTTTTCGAGACCTGTTAGCTAATGTTACCAGATAGATGTTGTTGTGTAACTGACATTATTGACTTAGTTTGCTGTCTTTGTGACTTTTCTTCTCTTCTGTTATTCTCTTTAAGCATGACAGATTAACTTGTCTGTGGTTTTATCACAAAGTTGTTGCAGACAGACCGCAATGTTGGCAAATATTGGAGTTCTGGCAATCTAATGGATACTAATATTTACTCCTGTTTTTGTCTTCACCAACTCCTGAGAAAAATATCAAGTTTCACTGCTAAACAATAATACACTTTTAATTATAGCACTTTTCATAACGTTACAAAGTGCTTTATGAGACAAAAATAAAAATGGCAAGACAACCCAACCCAAAATTTTAAACTGTTTTAAAAGTTATACAACATTTAACAAAGGAGAAAACATAAAATAAAACAATATAAATAATTAAAACCGTCAATAAAATAAAAGTTAAGAGAATGCCTTTGTATATAAATATATTTTAAGAAGTGACTTAATAGATAAAAGCAAATTCAGGCCACAAACCCTGTGAAAGCACACTTATAAGAGTTTGTTTTTAAGAAGAAAAATGCTTCCATATGTTTGCCAGCTAGTTTCTAACTTTGTCTTTCTGTTATAGTGCTGGACAGTAAGTGTATGGTGGGTTACATTTGGCTGGAAACGACACTGATGAGAGCTTTGAGATTAAACAAATGAGCTCAAAGACGCTAAAACGCTTCAGAGAGCTGAAGGAAACGGCAGAGGTGGGTGATACTTTCAATATAAAATCCACTCTGGGCATCACCTGTCGCATTATACAGTCAATTTCCTTTGTTAGCATAAAAATACTGATTAGGACAACTTTAAAGCAACTGACTCCACAAATTCTTGAGGAAATTATGGTACATTTACTGTGAAAATCATCATGTGATTTTTTACTTGTGGCTGCTGTTCAGTAAAAGTACCACAGTCTCACTTTAAACCCTTCAAACCACAATGGATCTGAGTCAGTGACTCAGCTGATGGCTCACTATTGCATCCTGCATAAAATGTGACTATCTGATGTTTTTTCTAGTTATCTGTGATAGTAAATTTAATACCTTTTAGGGCTGCCAATTTTGAAAAAATATCTAATTATTTTGACTGATTGCAATATGATTTGCAATATTAGAGGGAATAATCATTTTTACATCATTATTCTCATTGCCATTGAAAACCATATTAAAATGATTATAGTGGGATTTTTGTGGGGATCTGTACCAAACAAAGATGTTTTCTTAAGTCCGTAGAATATAAGATGTAGGCCAGGACCACAATATTTACTTTAAAATGGTGTATACACATTTTGCCTTAAACAAATATTGCAATTTAGATAACATTTTTGATAATTGTGGAGGCCTATATAACATTTGGGTTTTTAATTATTGGTTGGACAAAACAATTTGAATTTGTTATGTGAAAATTGTGATTTTAGCACATTTCACAATTTTCTGGCCTAATGATTAATTGAAAAAAATGGCCAAATTAATCAAATCCTACATAAATACATAGGTCACAATATGACATATATGGAGACAAAATTACATATAAAATAATTAGTAAATAAAAAGTTCAGTGCAATGACCTTTGCCCCACTATTATTGCAAATTTCCCCATTGAGGGACTAATAAAGGAATATCTTATCTTATGCATGACCCCTGAAAAAACTCTCCAAATATGTAATACTACAACTTAAACCACTAACTTTGTTAGTTTAATTAAATTTTTTTACAACAGAAATGTGTAAAACAGTAGCAAGTTATCAGGGAAACAGTTATTTGTCAGTTTTTAAATCAGTCTTACTAGTATATATATAGTTATACATCATGTACACAGTACTTTTGGATATAAATTAAAAGACTTACCAGTATATATACAGAGTAGAAAGTATCAGCAGTCCATCCTGTGCAAAATAAAAACAGATAAAGTGCAGAGTGGATGAGAGCAGAGCTGCAGCTACTTATAGACCTGCTCAGACATGTCAGGACTAGACCAGTCTAAAAGGCCCAGCCTAGCCTAGCTGGGGCCTATCAGGGCCTAACAGGGCCACTCAGGGCTGAGTCAGCAGCAGCGTGTTATATGTTCATGGTGAAACTGACAGTACCAGCTGATTTAATCACATACCTCTGTGTAGACATGCCAGCACTAGTCCAGGATGACTCATCGCTGTCAAATATGGATAACCATGGTAATGATAACCACGCTAATCAAGTAACCAGGGCCAACAAGGGCTAACTCATGGATCTGAGCATGATGCGAGTATGTTTCCACAGCAGGACTGGAGATAAAAATCCAACCATCTACATAAGTTATCAGGTCCACCCATCAAATTAAATTTAGTCCCACCCAAAAACATTTTTAAATTTTTTAATTTATTGTTTTCTTTATTTAAAAGCCTGCCTAGGAATATATTTAAAACTGCAGATTGACTGGAAAGTCCATAGTAATAGTATGGATTGACCCAGATTTGCTCCTGCTGTCATGTGAGGTGAACCCCCATGTGGGTGTCACGACCTCCAGGTCAGGATATTCTGTTATGTCACTAAACTCAGCCTGTCTGCTGCTGTTTGTAGTCAAATTGATAATACAATGATTCAGGGAGTTTTTAAAGAAAACTCAAAAAAGTTATTTGCTAATTATTATCTATTTACCAGCAGACATGAAAACAAAGCATATCAATTAACTTTGTATTCTTTTCTTGGAAATGTATTAAATAAATTACCAGCTATTGAGAAATAGCGGAATATAATTATTAAATAATGTTTATAATAAAGTAATTTCCAATAAATTTATAGGTAAATATTTGGGTAATTTGGCAGTAATTCCAAAGAAATGTCAAAATGACTTGCTAATTATCACCTAATTACCATGAAATTTGTGAACCTGTAAAATGAAATGTTACCCTATATTTAATTTAAGCTTCTAAGCAGGTGACCTGAAATTTTCACCTGCCACAACCAACATTTACCCTGTTATTTGGCAGGTGGCAGGTGCTAATTTCATTCCCTGATTACAATAAATAATAATATGCTGTGTAAAACCCATTCAACACATCTTGGAGCTTGTGATGAAAAACTAAACTTGATATTAATCTTAACATCTAATTCTCAGTGAGATGACAAACATGAGCGTTTCCCAAAATATCTATATATTTATGTTTAAAAAGGGATCTGTGCACAACACATGCCCAGACTCAAACCATGCTGTTTAGCCCTGTTTGGCCCTGCTTTAGCCCCCTTATAGTGTGAATATGTCTGGACATCAGTCTGAGTGACTGTACAGAAAAAGTGAGTGATAAACAGCATGAGTCAGCCCAGCTGTTACAACACAAACACATGCAGAGAAAATATGCCTGGACTTGTAAACAGTAAACAGATTATTAACATCGTGGAGCTTGTGATGAAAAACTAAACTTGATATTAATCTTAACATCTAATTCTCAGTGAGATGACAAACAAGAGTACACTGCAACAATATTTATTTTTAAAAAGGGATCTGTGCACAACATATGCCAAAATAATACAACCTTTTTCTACAACTTTATTCTCAAAATATTATGACCTTTTTCTAAAACTTTATTCTCAAAATATTACCAACTTTTTCTACAACTTTATTCTCAAAATATTATGACCTTTTTCTAAAACTTTATTCTCAAAATATTATGACCTTTTTCTACAACTTTATTCTCAAAATATTATGACCTTTTTCTAAAACTTTATTCTCAAAATATTACCAACTTTTTCTACAACTTTATTCTCAAAATATTATGACCTTTTTCTAAAACTTTATTCTCAAAATATTACCAACTTTTTCTACAACTTTATTCTCAAAATATTACCAACTTTTTCTACAATTTTATTCTACAAATAATACCTTTTTTGTACAAGTTTATTCTCAAAACAATGACCTTTTTCTACATGTTTATTCTCAAAATATCTCTTTACTATTTTTACTCATACCCAGACTCAAACCATGCTGCTCTGTTTAGCCCTGCTTTAGCCCCTTTTAAGTGTGAATATGTCTGGGCATCAGTCTGTCTGAGTGACTGTACAGAAAGAGTGAGTGATGAACAGCATGAGTCAGCCCAGCTGTTACCATTACAACACATGCAGAGAAAATATGCCTGGACGTATCCCGCTCTGCTCTCTGAGTCTGCACCACTACACTTTCTATCTAACCAAACAAGATCTATGGAGGACTGAACTATTTTTTAGATTGGCTTTTAATACCTAGTAGCGCTGTGACATTTTTCCTGTGCTTTTTATGTACCTTTTTATGTTTTTATTCCTGTTATTTCTTGATGTTAATGTAAAGCACTTTGGGTACCTTTTGGTTATTGTAAAGGGCTATACAAATGAATGGTGATTGATTGATTGATTGATCTCAGGATACAACACATGCAAGATAATGTGCATAAATAGAAGATTAATCAACAGAAACTGGACTTACAAAAGACTTAATTACATTCAGCTTTCACCCAATAACTGTGGATGCTAATGATGCTTATGTCTGTCTGCTTTTTGTCTGCTCTTATTTTGTAAATTAAATTAAATGTTAAAGCTAGTAACAGATAACTAGAGTTAGCATGCAAAACACTCCTCTCTGCACCACTAAAGACTTTCTATTTAACTAAACAAGATCAAATGGAGACTAAACTATTTCACTTTCTCAGGATGCAACAAATGCAAGATAATGTGCATAAATGCAAGATAATGTGCATAAATGCAAGATAATGTGCATAAATGGAAGATTAATGGGCAGAAACTGGACTTAAAAAACAGTGAAACTTAAATTACTGAGGATTAGATTGAGCTTTCACGCAATAACTGTGGATGCTAATATTTCTTATGTCTGTCTGCTCATTTTTAGTTAATTAAATTAAATGTTAAAGCTAGTATTTAACACTTATAACACGTGTTAACATGCAAAACACTGCCTACAAAGCCCTGAAAATGACTAATAACTATTATATTACGTTAGCTAGCCGGTTAAAAACACAGTACTCACTTCTAACTTAATGTTAGTTAGTTAAAACTGGAAAAAAAAATTCAGAATAACACAAAATTAAATATGTCAAAACAGTTAAATATAAGCCGCGTGGCTGCGTCTCTGCCCGGCTCTACTCAGCCAAGAAAACACGAGGCTTCTCGGCCTGCTAGCACCACATGCTAACTTGTGCTACTGCTATTGTTATAGTACTAAAAACCCTAAAAAATTACATTTAAACATTATATACATATATATTTACCTACCTTGACTGTTACTCTTGATTAAATAATATCCTTCAACGGCGTTAATCCGTCAGTTTAGCGGTTATAGTTGATCCACTGATAGTCGGTCTGTTGTTTACTGCTCAGTTTGTTCCTTCACACACTTCTGGTGGCAGAGCACGGTAGTGTCTAGAAGGGAACCCGCATGTTGGAAAAACTCTCGCGAGATGATAAATAACGGTTAAGTGTTGATGTCGAATAGTTAAGTATAGGATCGGGCAGCGAGTCTCGCGAGAGTTTTTGAGAATCTCAGATCAGATTTCGCAATTTGTGGGTTACCTTCTAGACACGACCACGCTGACACTGCATGGAGAGCTTGGGCTAATAACAATTTACCACAATAATTAACCTTTTTCTCTTTTTTTCTTCACTAGTAGTTAGTTTGTTCTCAATATATTATGACCTTTTTGTACAACTTTATTCTCAAAATATTATGACCTTTTTGTACAACTTTATTCTCAATATATTATGACCTTTTTGTACAACTTTATTCTCAAAATATTACCTTTTTCTAAAAGTTTATTCTAAAAAGATTACAACCTTTCTCTACAACTTTATTCTAAAAATATTTAAAAACTTTTTCTAAAAGTTTATTCTAAAAATATTACCTTTTTTACTGTATTTATTAAAAATCTCATGATTTTTTGACAGTAGCCCTAATATTCTGTCATATTACAAAACATCATCTCAGGTTTTACTGTGCTCTGATAATTGACCCGTTAACACTAATGTAAAATAAGTGTTTAGTCTTTACAATTTAATTAGATGGAAGCCACAAAATGCTAACATTTATCTGCTTGCGATGGGGTTTGTTAAAAAAAAAATCTGATCATGCAGTTGATTGATAGCTCCACAGTACCAGCATTATTAGGACGTCGTCAAATAAAGTTTACACTGAAAAACTACAAGAAAACACAGGCTTTTATTTTGCAAAAAAGATTAACACAATCCAAAAAAACAACAGTGATTCAAACACTGCTCAATGTGTGTGTGCGTGTGTGTGTGTGTGTGTTTATGGCTGTAACTCGTAGCCCAGCGGGTCGAGTCCTCGGTCCAACAGAGCGAGCGACGACTCCCTCAACTTCTGGAGAAACCTCCTCAGCTCCTCTCTGGAGAAAACCTGAATTTGTGGAGAGAAACAAACAGACCATAAAAATCATGACAGGATCCATATTTATCAAAATGCTAAAACTTAGATAAAGAAAGACAAAGAAAAAGAACATGCAGATAAAACATGTAGTGTGAGGTAACTCAAAGTACAGGATGATTAAAGTGGCTTTAGTTACCTGGTAGAGGCGGTGCTGGTCAGATGAGATGATGTCAGCGAGCCGCAGCGCCTCCTGGTGTCTGGAGGAGTTCTGCAGCACGCTGAGCAGCAGGAAGCTGAGGCGAGGCAGACACAGAGAGCGCAACGCTGCCATCTGGTGGCTGCGCTCTGAATCCGGCTCCGAATCCTGAAAACACAACCAAACAATCCATTTATCAACCAATCAAACGTGTCAATTAATCACTTCCGTACGTGTACTAAATCCAGTCTCTGATTCCTTCGGTTGAAACACTGGTTAAGTTCCTTAATTCCTCAAAAAGGTTCTTGGTTCTTGGTTCTGCGGTACAGTTCACGTTTCGTGTCGTAAAAAGTTACCTGTCTGTTGTCGATCATCCAGCCTCCGTCTACGAACAGCAGCACGTTGTAGATTCTTTCTTTCACGTCTTCAGTTAGAACGTCCAGACGGCACGACCAGGCAGACAGGGAGTCCTAACACACACACACACACAGAAAATTACATATGAACAAGTATGTTTACATTGTTGTATTGCTACTTTTACTTAAAGGAATACTTCACCCCCAAAGTGACCATTCATATCAATATCTCACCCCGTGTTACCTTGAATTGCCTTGAAAAGACTTTTCGTTCACCGTAGAGGTATGACAGAAAAAGTTTTCTTCAAGAATTAAAGGTAACATGGGGGGATTAATTGATATACTAATGGTCATTTTGTGGGAGAAGTATTCCTTTAAGTAAAGGATATTAGCCCCTTCTTCCACCACTGGTAACTGAGCAGAGACCCAGAATATTATAGTATTCTTCATAATTCTAGATAAGCTGTTTTGATGAAAATGAATCAGTAATTATTTACTATCTATAGATAGGAACCGTGTGTGTGTGTGTGTGTGTGTGTGTATACCTGGTACTCCTTTTCTCTCATCTCATTGGCTACCCTCTCGGTGAATTTGGCCTCGGGAGCCGGCGCTGGCTTCTGGGGGGCGGAACTACTGTGGCTGAACCAATCAGTGAAGGCCTCGTGTGCTTCCTGTAAGACCATTAAAAAAGACACATTCAGCTCAATAACTAACAGCCAAATCAGTATTGATGCTATTTATAACATTAACACAGGTGACAGGAGACAGACCAGGTAGGCTCTGATGCACAGGTGTTCTCTGATGGAGTTCTCGTCGTCAGCAGGTAGCGGCGTGGTCTGACCGACCCCTGACCACTGGCAGTAAATCTCCCTCATTGAGTCCTCTGGGACTTTAGAGAACACCGCCTTGGCTGCGTCGTGTTTCTCCACGGCTGAGAGAGAGACAGACAGACGCAATGCATCATGGTTATCACTGTCAGTGACGGGAGACTCGAGACGGGCTGCTACGACATGCAAGGCTCGTGTGACCGTAACGGCCCGTCAACAGACTCCAGTTGTGATGAATAAATAACACAAAAAACATACCCAGAAACTTCCTCATGATGGCGTTGGACTGTTTTAGAGACTCGGCTCGATGGGCGGGGTCAAATAGCAGCCAATCAATGACGTCGATCTTTCTCAGGTCGTCCTATCAGAGCACAACGTCACAGTAACTTCACCCAGTTCTACCAGTACAACAAACTAACAAACTATGTACATTTAAAAGAGTTTTCATCAATGAAATCTGAACTTTTTGTATTTAGTTTTAGTCTGTTCTTACCTTTGTAGTTCCCATCTCCAGCGTCTGGTTGTGATGTGTAAATTCGGCTTCATCTCTCTCCCTCACAGTCTCCACCACCAGCTTGGTTATCGCGGCAACATCCAGACCTACACCAACAATAGGTCAGTATTCACTCAGTAATAATGTTTGTTGTCGTCAGTGTGTGCATGTGTTTCAGTATTTTTACCGGCATCTGTGGCGAGTTGCAGGCAGCGAGGGCGCAGCTCCGACTGGTTGACGGTCTCCAGGAAAGCAGCGTACTGAACTATGCCGAGCTCGGCGGGTAGCTGGCTCACGTAGCTCGCCACGAGGTCGGTCTGCTGATCCCGAATCAGAAGTGTGACGTACGCCTTCATGACATCCACACACACCTCCTCCTTAGAGAGAGAGAGAGACAAACAGGTCAGCAGACGTCCGACTGAACTGTTCCTGAATCTGAATAAACACGACGCTCGCTTCCGATGTCTAATTCGTCTACTTTACCTTCAGCGCCAAACCCAGAGAGCGGAAAAACAGCAGCAGGTGAGTCATGAAACGCAGCAGGTGGGAGGGGAGGGGCTTAGAGACTGTCAGCCAATCAGAAAACTCCTCTAGCAGACCTGAGCGAGACAGAGAAGGAGAGGTTTAGGGATAGGAGTAGTCTTATAGGGTTCAACAGTATCAACAATATTAATAATACATATTTTTCTTTAACTTCCTTTGCAGGTCTTTAATTTGATTCCTCCTCAGAGGTCAGAGCTGTCTTACCGTCCAGGTCTCCCAAGATGACGAACTTCTGGATGACGTGGTAATGCTCTCTTGTCTCCTCCAACACCCTCTACACAAACACACAGAGAGAGAAAGAAGCTGGTTTTATGTGTGTGTGTTCAGTCATGTGACTCATCAATCACATTCTGTTAGTGTGCAAGTTTCACCTTCGTCTCTGAGGCTTGAAGTTCCTCAAACACCTTTTCCATCGTCCAACTGAAGAGAGAGATAGTAGTGTGATTTTATTAGTATTAGTATCTAGTAACACAATTACTTTATTTTACTACTGCGCATTTGTGTATATATATATTTGTGTATATGCGTGTGTGTCGTACTTGGCCTCCAAGTATTCTCGCGGCAGCGTCTCCACTTCCTGGTGGGCCATACCCGATGACATCAGATCCTTTTCAACCAGCGAGTCGACCATCACTCTGAAGTGAGCCCACACACAGTCCTCCCACGATTCACACACCAGCAGGAGCTGACACACACACACACACAATCACACACACACACAGTTAATGCGGAGATATACTTGCTTTTAACTTTGTGTTCACATGCACATGATGGCTGCTTCGCTTATCCTGCGTCCATCTGTCTGGAGCGTTGGTTGTGCACAGCCTCAGAAATGAATAAATCCTCATTAATAACGTGCACAAAAAACAGAATTAATCACACATATGAAGAGACAGAAATACAAACTATATTACCGGTTTGAGGTTTCCACTCAGGCTGGCGTAGATCGCTCTCTCATATCTGTTTAACTGCTCCTAAAACAAACAAACAAACAAACAAACACACACAGCAGGTTAACGTTGTACAATGTTTTATTCCTTTTGAAGCCTTTTCACTAAATGTACCGTTTTGTTCAGGTACTTCTGAAGAACACAACAGTTCTGGTGTCTTAAGTAAGATCCTGCTTTTTCACCACGCAGACTGTGGCTATTTTGTCTGGGAGAGGTTACCTATAGCCTCTATATTTAGTTGTGTTATCAAGGTTTTATTTGTGTACTGTACACAGTATCAGATTCACAGTTTTGTGTGTTGTACCTCCTCAGCCATCCTCCAGCAGCAGGCCTTCCAGATTCCTCTCTGAGGGTTTCCTTCAACAGCCTGCAGCTCTACGCTCACTGCAAAGAGAAGATGAAGAGGTAACTCTGGGTTGGTGACGGGTCTTTGAGCATCATGAGCGTCCACACTAAACAGACTGTAAAGGTCACATTGGGGTCAGATATGATTACCTGAGGTCCTGTTGGGGTCGTAGTAGAGTTTCCAGCCCTCCAGAGTTGCTGCTCTCCAGGCCTGACCACAGCGCTTACACAGCCTCTGAGCCTACACGCACACAAAACAACAAAACAATCAGAGTATGAACCCAAATCTGTCCCTCTACCTCCCCGTCTGTCTGTCCCTCTCTCTCTCTCTCTACCTCCTCAGTCATCCCCGCTCTGATCAGGGTGAACAGGTTCTTCAGCAGTCGGGCATCGTCCTCTCTGTCCAGGTCAGCCAGGGGGCGCTGCTGCCGGAGAGGAGCGTCCGGGTCCTGTGCAAAAACAAACACACATTATCTCTGTATTCAGAAACACTAGGGATGAGGATTGTTGCCGTGGTAACAGGCCTCACCAGCTCAGTGACCAGAGGTATGGTTAAGGCGGTGCCGGTCTGTCTCCTCAGCTTCAGAGCATGAAGAGTGTTCTCCCTGAAACACACATTTTACTTCAGCAGGAGCTCACTGATGATGTGAATACATCACACGACCGTAGACGTGATATTTAAAAAGAGACTCACCAGCAGACGTTTTTGGCGTAGTATTCGATATTATCAGAAAAATCTCCAATCTGATCTTTGGCAATGCTCTCCAGCCAATCAACGACCAGCTGCAACACAAAAACTTTGTTTAGCAGACAATTCATGTTGTGTCCTAGTAATCCAGAATGATTACTGTTAGATTGTCTTTGCTGGTTTATTACCTGACTCTGTCGTATGACGGCGTCCCGCTGGAAAAGCTGCTCCACCACGACCTTCTCACTCTCACTGGGAACCTTCACACAGAGACACGAATGCTAATGTGGTTCCGTAACTCTAATACGTATTTAAAATATAAATACGTAGCTGTTTACTAACAAGTTCAACATCTCAACTTAAATGGTGATGATATGTTAATGTTGTGTTCACAGCTTGTTTCTGTTCCCCCAAGTGGCCGAAAGAATTATTGCAGGTTTAAGAGTGTGTGTGTGTGTGTGTGCGTGTGTGTGTGTGTGTGTGTGTGTGTGTTTGAAAGTCTCTTAAACTGTCACTCACCACCATGTCTGTCATGATATCGTCTTCCAGTGCCAACTGGACCCGGTCCCTGCAGAAACAGACAGGTGATCAACCAGAGACAAGAGGACACCCAGCCAGCCAGACAGATCAGTCGAGATCAGCACATGTACAATCAGCCAGACAGGTTACCTGTAGAGTGACGTGATGAGTCTCCAGGAGCAGTTCTCCTGCTGCAGCAGCCAGCGGACTCCTGCTGTCTTACTGTTCTGACCTGCTCTGAGGACCACCGACTGCAGCACATCCACCTTTAACATGGTGATGGAGAGAAGGTGAGTGTCAGTTAATCAGGGAGCTTTAGAGGGGCTTGTTTTTTTGTTTTTTTTTGAAGGACAAAGACTGGAAACAGCTAGGCTGGCTCTGTCCAAAGGTAACAAGCACACACAAACACAGACAAAGCCTACCTTGTCCTGGCAGAGTGCCTGGTAGTCCTCAAGCAGCTCAAATACCGCAGAGGAAGAGTGTTTCAGAAAGGACGAGAGGAATTCTGGGAAAAGACTGGCAGCCGCTGAAAAGATTAAAAAAAAGTTCTGTAAACTGACACTGTAGAGCAGGGGTCTCAAACTCGCGGCCCGCGGGCCAATTGCGGCCCGCAAGACGATATTTTGTGGCCCCCACTTTGATATGAAAGTTTAATGTTAGTGCGGCCCGCAAATTTTTTTTTTTTTTTTATAAAGTTTTTTATAAAGTTTTTTTTGGGGGCATTTTTTCATTTTTATTGACAGGACAGTGGATAGAGTCTTGGAAAGGGGGGAGAGAGAGAGAGTGGATGCGGAAAGGGCCACAGGCCGGATTCGAACCCGGGCCGCCGCGGTCAGGACCAAGTCTTGTTACATGGGCGCCCGCTCTACCAACTGAGCTAACCAGGCGCCCTCGGCCCGCGAGTTTTATGTGAATGGCAGTTTGCCGTGGAAGGTCCCTTTGTTGCGCGAGCCCGCGCTGAACGAACCTACCAATCACAGTGGGGTATATGGCTCCCGGGGGCGGGCAATCGGCCGGGCTTGATGCAAGCAGAGAAACATTTCACAACAACTGTGGCGGCGCCCGTGTAACATCGCATAAACTCGATTAAAGCTTGATTTATACTTCTGCGTTGAATCGACGCCGTAGCCTGACGTGCACCTCTCCAGAAATGTAACTACACGTCGCGGCGACGCAGACCGCAACAGCTGTGATTGGTCCAGTCTCTCAGCGATGCTGAGCGGCCAGGACCAAGTTCTACTTCTCTCTGCCTCCATCTTTTCAATGTTTGTTCACACAAATCCACTCAGATATATTTTCTCTTTTCGGCGTTGCAGTAATGTAAAAGTTCTGTGGTTCAACAGTTATTAGCTCCAACTCCGCTCAGTTTCTGTTTGTAGTACAAGAAGAAGAAGGAAACTCATAGAGACGCCGCCGCCAACTAGCGGTTTGGTGGTGTAATTGCAGAGCAACACAAACACAGCAGGCACAACTTTATTGCGGAGTGACACCAAGTGGAATGAATATATATCTTGTCACACAGCCCCAATCATGTCTTTTTCAAAGCCTGCAGTGAAGAGAAAGGTTGGTGACGAGCACAGACAATTTCAGGAAAAGTGGGAGACGCAATAGAGGCCATGTTCAGAAGAACCCATTCAAGTTAAAGAACTGTTAATAATGACGTTTGAGAAGATTGTTGTTTTTTTTAACAAAGCTTTTTTTGTGGAATACCTGATGCGGCCCAGCCTCACCCAGACTCTGCCTCCAGCGGCCCCCAGGTAAATTGAGTTTGAGACCACTGCTGTAGAGTAACAGAGTGGGCTTGGGGTGCCTTTGCTTCACTCACCGGCCTCGCCAGGGTCGTCCTCCTTTAGCAGGGCAGAGCTCAGGTTGGTGATGTCCTCTGTGAAGAAGCTGGTGTTCTCCATTCCAGAAAGAGGAGAGATGTACATGCTGTTGGTCCAATCACTGTCATCCAAGTTCTAAACACACAAACAATGAAGTTAATCCTGAACGTGTCACGTAACGTCTCACTTTTTCTGCCTGCGAGGTAAAATTACAGTTTTTTTCCCAATGGAGTCTGGTTACTTAAAAAAACTTTTTTAGGTGGCTAAAATATTTTTTGCTATGTTATGCGTGTGTGTGTTTGTGTCTCACCATACTGTTGAGTGCGTTTCTGGGTGTGTGTGTGAATCGAGGCGTTCGACCTCCTGGAGCCAAAATGGCGGATACATCTGGAACTCTGGGAGTTACTGAGAGAAGAAGAGACGTGAGGTGAGATCGGGGATTCAGTAAAATATGGAGATGTTTGATGTTTGATGTATGTATGTGTGTGTGTGTGTGTGTGTGTGTGTGTGTGTCCTACCAGCCTGTCTGTACAGTGAAGCAGGAGTGTTCCTCATCAGCGAGCGGGCTGGCATTGCCGTGGAAAGGACGGGGCTGCCGCTGCCGGGTGACGGGACTGAGACCAACGGTCAGGAAAACAACAAGACTGACAGCTCTGACGTTATTAATGAATACTGGTAATGAAGCAGTGTTACACATATACAGGTATTTATTTGGGTGGAACCATCATACAGGTTTCCCACCATCCAAAAAATGTTTTTTTGTATTTGTGCATTCATTATTTAACCTAGAAATACAACTAGCGATGATTTTTATTTGTCAAGTAGTATATAAAATGTAAGAAATGTCTTCAAATAACTTAAACACATTCTCTCTCTCTCTCTCTCTCTCAGCTGGAGGATACATGCCACCTTCTTCCTCCGGCGGGCAGCGACCGTCACCTCATCTTCTCGAACCACCGGAGACAGCAGATCACTCTGACCCCTGCATGGTAAGACAAGTATGTAGATGTTTGTATATAAATACATACAACAAATATTACTTCTTCTGCCCAAAGTATCATGTGACTTTGAAATGATAACAGGTGAAGCTGCCATGTACCATGCTTCTGTAATTTAGTTGGCTTTTTTTAATACGTCACATTAACACACACACACACACACATACACATATATATCAAAGTCAGTGTGTATAAATGTGTAGTGACTAAAGTCTTATACTTTTAGCCGCTACTGGCTGCTAATTGGTAAGTGTTGTTGAGACATGTGCAGACATGTAAGTTTTAATCTCTAAATTGAGACATACAGCACAGGATGTCCTCAGAGCACAGTCAAAAACTGTTTGTTCCTTCTAATCAGCAGCACCTACTGTAACTGGCATGAGGCCTATATGAGCTCAGATATATGAGCTACCTGAGGCCAGCCTCTGCTTACACCATACACCTAACACAAATAAAATACATGGCTCCTACACAGTGTTTAATTTTGTTTTCACACAAAGCAGCAGCTATACGAAACGTTGCCTAAATCAAATTCTGTCGGAATGTGACATCTATTTCATGTTTTATTGTTCATTATATGATGATTTGAGGGGTGAAACATTATAGTTAAATTTAATTTCTGAGTGGTTCTTCTGGATTGTATTTGCTTGCAATGTAATATAGGATGTTATGTTAATGTGGGACAAATGGTTCAGTAATGTGGATATAATGACTAAGTGGGTAAAGACAAATAATAGAACAACTAGAACAGTTTGGTAAATTCAGAAAATTACATCACTTTACTGTAATGTAGCCTTTAAAACCAGGAAAAGACAACACTTACACCATATTACCAATTCAGAATAATATATTATATTACAGGATTATAATTATCAATGTGTTCATCACTTTAATGTTGCAGCTGGTAAAGATGGAGCTCATTTTAATGACTTTATATGCTGCTGGATAGCTTAATCTATAATAATACATCATAATGTATTAGTTATAACTGAAGTTATTAAATAAATACAGTGCAGTATATGTGCCACTGAGATGTAGTGGAGTAGAAGTATAAAGCAGTATAATATGGAAACACTCAAGTAAAGTACAAGTACCTCAAAACTGTAATTAATGTTAATTACTCATCAACATCATTGATGTTTCTCATTATAAACAGTTAATGCTCAGCAGTTCTGCCAGCTAATAACAATAAACAGCTTCTGTTACTAGTTTGTTCAGCTGTGATTTATTAAATTGGACCTTCAGATAATCAATAACAAGCATTAACTGTAGTTATCTCCACTTACTGACTGAGTTATTAGCATCTCTAGTTAACATGTCAACATGTACACAAACAGTGATTAGCTTGTTAGCATCTACATTGATAATGAATGGCATTGTTAGCCTCCAGCTAGCACTGTAAAGTAGCCGCACTACCCGGCTAAACAACAAGCTGATACTTCACATACAGAACAACACATATAAGAAGAAGTGTAAGAGCTTGTTAAAGTTTTAAAAGAGTGTAAATGTTGTTTACCAGTCCATGATAGAGGGCTGTCTAATTCCCGCTTCACGAGGCTCAACAGGACTCTTCTTCGTGTGGATTCAACTTCTTCTTCTTCTTCTTCTTGTGAATTCTCGGCAGACTGGAAGCTGCTGCCTCCCACAGTTCAGTTAAAGTACTGCACTACTGGAGGATGTCTAGTCCTACACTACCTGTAATAAAATACTCTGTTACAAGTAAAAGTACTGCACCTAAAATGTTACCAAAGTAAAAGTATGTAAGTATAATCAGGAAAATGTAAAAAATATATAAAAGTCCCCTGTGACTGTATTATATAGATAGATAGATAGATAGATAGATAGATGGATAGATGGATAGATGGATAGATAGATAGATAGATAGATAGATAGATAGATAGATAGATAGTAACTTTATTGATCCTGAGGGAAATTCAAGTTTCCAGCATCACAGTTCCATAGTGCAAAACATGTTAGTAAAAAGGCAGTAAAAGAGTTAGTAGTGCAAAGTACAAAAACATATACCAGATATAAAAATACAAGGAGATGAAGAAAACTGTTAAAACTGAATATAGTGCAGGTTAACAGCTGTGATACTTGACTTAAAAAAGTGAATATAGTACAGAAGAGACTGTTAAAAATGAATATAGTGCAGAAGAGACTGTTAAAAATGAATAAAGTGTAGGGTAACTCCAGTAGCTTAGTCTATTAAAGTGCACTGTGTGCATCATTATCTGTCCTGCAGACCGTTCTCCTTACCAAATAAAACCACATACATATTAATATACACACATGATAAAAAGATATAGCTTTTAAACTATTTTTTAAAGCTATTTTTCATCTGAAGTCACTGGACAGATGTTAGAAAGTCACTCTAAAATATGAATATTTCAAATTATTGACATAATTTAAAAACATGCAGAGCAATAGAAAATAGATATGAAAAAAGAAAAAACAACAACAATACATTACATATAATACATTAAAATACAGGAAGCATTATGTATTATATTAATCAATAATATAATCAGAATAAAAATAATTTTCCAAAAGATTAGGCATTGATCTTGAATTGTTAAAGTTAGGATAGGTCATCGAGCTGGGAATCTCGCGAGAGTTTGTGCCTCAGCTCATAATTTCGCTATTTGCGGGCTACCTTCTAGACACAACCTCCAGTCCGCTAGCGGCCACTGTTGCTCAACAACACCGACGTTAACCGACGTTAAACACAGAGGAAACAGGAACACACAGGGCGGTTTGTAACCAGAGAAATCACGGCTGTATTCAGCAGGAGAACAGGGAAAATCCTCCAGTACAGTAGCGGGGATTCATCGCTTCTAAGGCCGGGAACTGGAGCTCAGACTGCCGCAGAGAGACGCTCACTCTCGGGGTGTTTGTTTGGCCGGAGAGGACGCAGAGTGGACACAGATGGACAGATGGAAACCCGGGGTAAACTTTTCTTAATGCGTGGCAGAAGAAGAGAAAGACAGGCCGATAGAGAGACAGACAGATAGACAGACTTATGGTGTACTCATATATCTTAAAACTATCTTAACTAACAACAAAACACTCAATTAAAGCTTAAATTTACGCTTTAACCTCTATTTACTCGTTATATAGAACTGCACTCACGCCAAACTTCATTTAAAAAAACAGCTATTTTACTGTTAACCCCTATAAACTGCAAAATGAATGTTTAACAGGTTGGTAAAAACAGTGAAGTAATGAAATATGTGTACTCAAGTACTGTTCGTACTTGTACTTTACTTGGAAATTATCATTTTATTCTACTTTATAGCTACTATTGTACTTTTTACTTCACTAGTTTTATGTGACAGCTAGTAAAGTTTTACAAACAACACAAGTATTGTCATAAAAATTGCCCATTTCAGTGTTAAATTATTATATTATTGTATTTTACTCCGATGCATTGCTATTTAAGCAGCATTATTTTGTTATAGCTGGTGGTAGTGAAGCTATTACAAACTACTTTATATATTGTTTGGTAGTTTGGTCTATAACAAAGCATCATATTTTATCTATTATTATTGTATCTTTATTTATAGCACAGAAATGTAAGAAAATATAAATAAAAAAGTAAGATGTAAATTATGTATATAATGGTACAATTTATGACACAATATATGTAGAGATATATAAGTAAATAATACAAATAAGAATAAGAAATTAGAGATATAAGGAATATGTAAAAATATGTGCATAAGTATAAAGTACCTTAAATGTGTACTTTTGTACAGTACTTAAGTAAATGAACTTAGTTAATTTCCACCACCACCAAACTGTATATAAAGTAGTTAATTGTAGCTTCATATCCACCAGCTATAACATGAACATGCTGCCTACATAGTAATGCATCGTAAATAACATTAGAATAATATAATATAATAATTTTACACTGAAATTCTGCTGCACAATGAGTACTTTTACTTTTGGTACCTTCACTGCATTTTGCTGAAAATACTTATTTACTTATGAATGCAGGACTTCTACTTGTAACAAAGTATTTTGCCTTGTAGCACAAATACTACACTTGTGGGTATACAAATAAGTGTTTTTGTATTCTAACTGCTACATGAAACTATTGTACTTATTTTACCTGATTTTACTTTTTGTTTTATACTTTTAAGTTATTCTTTCTTATTTTTACTTTTACCTGTTTTTACTTATTTTTTACTTTTTATCAAGTTATAGTTTTACCATGAGTTTTTTTGACTTTCTAACATGAACTTTCTGTGTTTTTGCAGCGTGAACAGCTCAGCTAAGTTGAACAAAGCTCGACAGGGGTAAACTAAGCTAAGAGACTTCCGGAAGCATGGCTGAGTTTAATTTATCAGCCAACAGGCGCCTCGTCGCCGGCCTGCTGGTCAACCTGCTGTCCTCCATCTGCATCGTCTTCATCAACAAGTGGATCTACGTCCACTACGGCTTCCCCAACATGACCTTGACCCTTGTTCACTTCGTGGTCACCTGGCTGGGACTCTACATTTGCCAAAAAATGGACATTTTCGCTCCAAAGAGCCTCCCGGTTCGCAGGATCGTGTGGCTGGCTCTGAGCTTCTGTGGGTTCGTGGCCTTCACCAACCTTTCCCTGCAGAACAACTCGATAGGAACGTACCAGTTGGCTAAAGCCATGACCACGCCCGTCATCATCCTCATCCAGACCACCTACTACAAGAAGACCTTCTCCACCAAGATTAAACTGACACTGGTAAGTAATCTTTACATAAAGCTTTAGGCTGGGAAATATGATGAATATTGTCTATTTCTTCTGTAACTTAAGACATTGTGATGAGCTGTAAAAGGTGGTTTTGTTGTCTGTTTCTGCAGGTGCCCATCACATTAGGGGTTATGTTGAACTCGTACTTTGACGTAAAGTTCAACGTGCTGGGGACGGTGTTTGCGTCGCTGGGTGTTCTGGTGACGTCGCTTTACCAAGTGGTGAGTAAATAATATATGCACTGAAATGAAAAGTGGTTTCTGTGAAATTAACAATAATAAAATAAATCTCTCTCTCTCTCTCTCTCTCTCAGTGGGTGGGGGCTAAACAACATGAGCTCCAGGTGAACTCCATGCAGCTTCTGTACTATCAGGTATGACTTATAATTTGATGTTGATATACTGTAACTGCAAATTATATTGTGACTGTAACATTACAAGGTTCACTTAGTACTCCTCATTAGTACATTCCTGATGGAGAGTCTTATCAGTTTGTTTTCTCCACTACGGTGCTGCTCAGTGCACATCACCAAGTCATGCTGACCGTTATCTTTCTGGTGAAACTGCTAATGACTTACTGGACTTGATTTGGGACTTTTTGGTTTTGTCTTGTTGATCTTTACTTGACCTTGGACTTGATTTTGCACTTGTTCCCCTTCATTTGGGACTCCCCATTCACTTAGGACTTGTTGGTCGTTACTTGTGTCTTGTTGATTTTGATCTGGGACTTGATTTGAGATTCATTCCCCTTCATTTGGGACTATGCTTGGGACTTGTTGGTCTTGACTTGACTTGTTGGCCTTGACTTGGGACTTATTGGTCTTTACTTGGGACTTCTTGGTTTTGACTTCGGACTTGATTCTGGACTTGTTCCACTTCACTTGGGACTTGTTGGCCTTGATTTGAGACTTCACCTGGGACTTGCTGGCTTTAACTTGAGGCTTGAGACTTGGGACTTGTTAACCTTGACCTGGGATTTGATTTGGGACTTCTTGTTCTTATATTAGCACTGTGACTGTAATAGCAGCCTGTTTATATTAATACATAATGTGATGTAATGAGAGTAATGTTAACACAGTGACTGTCTTGTCAGGCTCCTCTGTCGTCGGGCTTCCTGCTCTGCGTCGTTCCTCTGTTTGAGCCGCTGACCGGAGACGGAGGAATATTTGGACCCTGGTCTCTGCCGGCTCTGGTCAGACTCAACATCTCACACACACAACACTATGTTAAAACACACACATACATATCCTAAGTTAAAATGTATGTGTTGCGTTACAACAAGGCTAAGTTTAAATTTATGAACAGCTGTTGCAACTTGCTCCAGGCTTTTATTGTGAAGGCCCTGATGATTTTGTACATTGTCATGTTGCCGTGGTAACAGTGTTCTCCTCTTGTTGCCTAGGTGGCGGTGCTGTTCTCGGCTGTGGTGGCGTTCCTGGTTAACCTCTCCATCTACTGGATCATTGGAACCACCTCGGCTGTCACGTATCCTCAAATATATGGGAGCCCAAAGGGGTTCTGAAGGGGGTTCTAGGAGGGTGGAGGGTTTACAGGTCTGTAAGGGTCCAGGTTCTTTTAGGCAGGTGTGAGGCGTTCTTGAAGAGGTTTAAGGACTTGGTTGGGTTTGCTGGAATTTAAGGGGTTTTGGGTCTTCTTGGGAAGGTTTTAGAGCTTTGTAAGGAGCTTTCTGGTCTTTGGTCACTGCTCTTCTTTCTTTTCGTTTCAGAGCTTTTTGAGAATGTCTGGGGGTTTTAAGGGGTTTTGGGTTTTCTTTGGGAGTGGGTTCTGGTCTCCGTGTGGGGGCCTTTGGTTTTTTCTGGGAGGTGTGACGGCTTTGAGAAGAGATATCTGGTTTTGCATCCTAGTCTTGCTTACGGGGTTTCAGAAGTTCTTGAGAAAGTTTCTGTGTTCTTAGGAGAATCTGGTCTTCTTGCGGAGGTCTGGGGTCTTTGTGAGGAGATTTATAATCTTACCAAAGGGGTCACTGAACTTCTTGAGGAGGTCTTTGGTCTTTAAGGGGTCTCAGGTAGTCTTGTAAGGGTTCTTAGGTTTATTAAGTGTTCCTGGAGGTCTTCAGTAGCTTACTCTAGATGTTAGATTTAAGTATTTTACATTTTACATGAGTTGTTGTTCTCCTGACGCTACTTTGCAGCTACAACATGTTTGGTCATTTTAAATTCTGCATCACTCTGATTGGAGGATACCTGCTCTTCCACGACCCGCTGTCGCTCAACCAGGTGAGTCTTCCTGCGCTGCTCTGAAGATTCAAACCGACAACCTTCTAGCTCCAAACCAACCATTCATTTCCTTTTTTCTGTCCTCCCGTCTCTCTCTCAGGCGTTGGGGATCCTCTGCACTCTGGCAGGTATCCTGTCGTACACTCACTTCAAGCTGGCCGAACAGGAGGAGGGGAAGAGCCGCCTGGCTCAAAGGCCATAGGCCGACTCCCCTGTCAATCAACTGCACAGACTCCTGACATTGGCCACTGGCTTCAGAGAACTCTTTATATATATATTTCTTATTTTATTAGTATGAGTATTTTTTTAGGGGAGTAAAGATTTTCATCATGGTCCCACGACATCTTCAGCTCTTCACGTCACTCTTTGCTCAACAACGCTGATGTTTTTAAGGGAACCTGAAGCTCATCACATCGGCAGCTGGAAAATGAAACGCTTTATTCACTTAATGAAAGTAAAAATCAGACATCGTTGTTTTCATCCAAAGCAGATAAAAGAACACGCACAACTTTTGGATGCAGCTTCATTTCTTCCCAGAACTCCCTGCGGTTTGTTACGAGCTGTTGACGCATCAAATGACCTACGAGACATTCGGTAACCGATCAAAAGGAGACTACAGGTTTATGTCATCACAGGGTGGGCGGAGTTAAAGGACAGATGCACCAAACCTTCATCTGCTGCTGATGATAACTATATAATAATAATTAGTAAAATAATTTTTCCTGCAAGCAGAAAAGAATGGCAGCTCAACATAACATAGTGCATCATCTTCTGTGTGTTTCTGCTTCTTGATACTATAGTGTTGAAAAACACAGTCCAGTGACCTTCTATCAGGTCCTGTCTATACTAAAGAAAGCGTTTTTGCTTTAAAGGCTCAGACACACCAACCCGACATCAAAGAACTAGCGGCGATGAAGGCCTCACGTTGCATCGCCTCACGTTGCCTTTGTCATAGCCGACAAGTTGCACTTGAACGCACCCTAAACACTACAACCGACAGCCAGTTAGCACGTACGTTCTGCGCTTGCGTGAGATGAAGTAACTCTCCACACCAGCAGGCAGCGGTAGTCTGTATTCATCATTTAAAAAGGGAAACTGGAAGACCGAAGACAACAGATATACAAGCCGTTGTTATGATACATACACTGGTTCTCTTCTCGTGCACTGATTCGTTTAAGCTGAATAGCCAATCGGAGTGATTTCTCTCACCGACGAGCGCTGCCGCCGATTCAACATGCTGAATCGGTCGAAAAACCTCCGACACGGGCAGACTACAGCCGACGATGCGGGACACAACACAAAAACTCGGTCGACAGACGCTCACCGACGGTCCCAAACAAACAATGTGTCAGGGCCTTTAGCTTCTATACTTCCTGATAAATCAAACGGGAGAAACTGCATTGGTTCGCAGTCATTTCATTGAACAAATAGATTTCTCTTGTGTTAAACTGAGTGTTTAAGGTCTACAGCATTTCAGCATTCATGACTGTTGCCGTGATGACGATTCTCAGCTACCTGGGATTTACTGATTTCTACTTCAGAGCGAAGCTTTCACGATTGTCATTTCACTTCACTGTGTTGAACATTCTGCTGAATAAAAACTGGTTTAATGACTTTACAGCTGTTTGGATGGTTTGCAAGTCATGTGAACATGGTTTCATTTATTATAACCACTCCTAAAATGTAGTTTTCCTGTAAACAGAACAGCTCTTCTGTCCAGAGTTCCTGTGACTCCAAGCTTTCAGTACCACCCTACAGTATGTGTGTGTGTGTGTCATTAACACTGTGTCAATAAAGCTACAACAGCAACCCTTGTTCACAGACACACACACACAGACACACGCACAAGCACACACACAGTGGCTGTGCAGAGAGGAACTTTCAGATGAATGAATGTAAAGAGTGTGTTTAAACATACCTGTCGTCTCCTGAGGAGGAAAATCGGGAGAGTTTCTGTAAAACAGCCTCACATCGACGCTGTTCTGTTTCCACTGAAAGTTCAGTTCAGTTTAAAGTGATTTAAATTAAATTACACTACGTGGGTTCAGTTTGTTTTGATTTACCACTTTAATAGATTAGATCAGTGTAGCAGCTTAGCTCTTTAGTTAAAGTCACATTCCCCAATTTGTTATAAAACCCCATCATGGAAAATTCTCATTCAAGTGCAACTAAAACCAGTACTTGTTCTACTACTACTGGTATACATAAAGTCTGTGCTGGAGGAAGTATTCACATCTTTTCTCATAAAAATAGAATTACTGCAATATAATAATACTCCACTATGAGTAAAAGTACATAAGTATTATTAGCAACTTGTACTTAAAGTATCAGAAGTAAAAGTATAAGTAGCATTGTACTGCCAATTTGAACTACATTCTATATGTACTTTAATTTATAATACATCATATTTTTGTCATGTTTTCTTTGTAAAATCTGGAAAGTAACTAAAAGCAAATAAATGTAGTCAGTACAACAAACAATATTTCCCATTGTGGTGGAGTAGAAGTATAAAGTAGCATGAAATGGAAATACTCAAGTAAAGTATGAGTACCCCAAATTTGTACTTACTTGAATAAATAAATACTTAGTTACTTCCCATCACTGCACTACTATCACACCTCTGTTACTGGTGTAAACATATCGTCAGTGTTGGAATGTAACTATGTATATTAACTCAAGTACTGTACTTAAGTATACATTTGAGATATTTGTACTTTACTTGAGTCTTTTCTTTTCATGCTACTTTATACGTTTTACTCCACTACATTTATCAGACATCTTTAGTTACTTTACAAATTAAGATTATTAGACACAAAACATATGAAGAGTTTATAAAATAGGATGTTTTGTTATCAATTAAACCAACCAACAGTTTATAAAAGTAATTGGTAACTATTGTTCTAATAGTTTAAGTCATTGTTTGTGCAAAAATGACAGAAAATGTATATGGAGATTAGCTGATTTTCCTCCATTTTTAAAAGTTTTTTCCAGTTTTTTTTCTGCATTGAATACTTGTATTTGCAATACTTTATTGTATGTGCAATACTTTATGTACATGTTCCTGATTATACTTTAACTTTTAACATTTTTAACAATGCAGGTTTTTTACTTGTAGTGAAGGATTTTTCCTCCACCACTGCCAGGAGCTAAATTACCATAGATTATATTGCCTGATTATAAAAAGTAATAAAAACACTTAGAATTGAATACATGCATTGTTTTTAAAGCATCCAAACAATGTTGTACCTCTGCATCATTTTGCAATCATGGTTTATATATATGTATATACATATATATATATACAGTATATATATACTGTATATATATATATATAAAATAATAATAAATAATAAATAATCATAATAATAAATAAATAAAAAATATATATAAATAAAATAATTAAATTGTTCAAGAGAAATACTGTATGTTGTGTTTAGAGCTTGTTGCTCTGCCCTCAAGTGGCCAAATTAATGTGAACGTCAGCTGTCACCGTCCTTTTCCTTGCAAACCACTTGTTACACGAGTAGCTGCCTTAAGCATTGCCTGTCGATGTGACACAACTTTAACGTACCAAAATGCAATATTATTAACAAATTAAATAACATTACGATAAAATAAAACTGTAGAATACAAATACGTCAATATATGCCAAAAAACATTATTTAATGTAATTTAATAACGATATTTCTAGTAAGGCATCATTTGTGGAGCCCACAGGAGAGGGTCCTTCAGCGGTTCACACGGAAACCAGCGTTAATGACCGATGTTTGTTATGCTACAGTTAGCAGGTAAAAACTCTTCATGTTATTATGATATTTACACGATAATAACACGCTTTAACTATCTATATGTCATGTGTATTATTCAAAGTGTGCACTATTATGATTTAATGCGCACTAACTGTCAGTGAAACGCTGTTAAAACGTTTGTTTACATCGTGTATGACGGCGCTAGCTGTGCTAATGCTAACTCTGTTGTTGTTGTTAATTTGCGTACTTATTTAAAAACGATACAGCAGCTTAACAACACCATAAAAAAGACTGTCTTCTTCATGGCTTAATGTTAAACTTATTATCAGCCATATATGTAATAGTAAAGAGAGCTAGTAAAGCGTTATGATGCTAACCAAGCAGTGAAGCTAAGCTAAGTGGCTAACGGAAGCTGCTGCGTGTCAGATGTTGGCGGCTGCAGAATGAGATTGTTGACGATTACTTTTGCACAAATATATGCATTTAGACATGCAATACATAACAAATAAATAGTGCAAATAAATAAGTAAAAAATGCTGAGAAGTGGGATATATTAAGTGTGTTAAATATGAATGCCTGAATGGTATAAATAATAAATTAATAAGAATATTTCTTGAGATATTTAATGAGAGGCACATTCCCCAATTTGTTATAAAACCCCATCATGGAAAATTCTCATTCAAGTACAACTAAAACCAGTACTTGTTCTACTACTACTGGTATACATAAAGTCCGTGCTGGAGGAATTATTCACATCTTTTCTCATATAAAAATAGAAATACTGCAATATAATAATACTACACTATGAGTAAGAGTACACAATTATTAGCAACTTGTACTTAAAGTATCAGAAGTGAAAGTATTTATAAGTAGCATTGTACTGTTTTTGCAGCCAGTTTGAAATACATTCTATATGTACTTTAATTTATAATACATCATATTTTTGTCATGTTTTCTTCTGTAAAGTAAATAAAAGCAAATAAATGTAGTCAGTACAACAAGCAATATTTCCCATTGTGGTGGAGTAGAAGTATAAAGTAGCATGAAATGGAAATACTCAAGTAAAGTACGAGTATCCCAAATTTGTACTTACGTCAATAAATAAATACTTAGTTACTTCCCATCACTGCACTACTATCACACCTCTGTTACTTACTTAATATTTGCATTTAGACATGCAATACATAACAAATAAATAGTGCAAATAAGTAAGTACAAAATGCTGAGAAGTGGGATATATTAAGTATGTTAAATATAAATGCCTGAATGGTATAAATAAGAAATGAATACGAATATTTCTTGAGATATTTAATGAGAGGCACAAACTGGGGCTATTTGTATGTATGACCCAATGTAAATTTGTATGCTTTACTGTTCTAATTTTGTATTTTTATTATTTTATGTGTAAAAAAAGACCTGAATGCTTCTTCTACCACTTGTAAATTTATGTGTGAAAATTGTTTTTATAAGGAAAACTATGTACATTTAAAGGAATTTATTTTATATCCGCTTTAAGTTGTGTTTTTAGCATGCTCAATGTATTTAGAAACCTTGTGAACAAAAGTCTTGGTTAGAATTTGTTTTTCACATTTTATTTTTTTGCTCAAGAAAGTACTGATGTTGCAGTAAAATGTTCACTGTCAGTGTTTTACTATTATATCTGGATATACCTGGTTTTGTACAGGAATGGGATGAAATATTAATCTGAAAAGTAACTGAAGCTGTCAGATAAATAAGTAAAAAATGCTGAGAAGTGGGATATATTAAGTATGTTAAATATAAATACCTGAATGGTATAAATAAGAAATTAATAAGAATATTTCTTGAGATATTTAATGAGAGGCACAAACTGGGGCTATTTGTATGTTTTACTGTTCTTACTTATTATTTTATACGTATATTTTACTTTTTTCCCCTTGTCAAGCACTTTGTGATCTCTAGTTTTGAAGTTCTATAAAAATAATCTTTGTTATTATAATTTAGTTTTAAGTTCACAATGGCTAATTGCAGTTGTGAAATGTAACTAAGTACATTTACACATGTACTTAAGTACAACTTTGAGATACTTGTTCTTTATTTGAGTATTTCCTTTTATGTTAAATTTATACTTCTACTCCACTACATCTCAGAGGTAAATATTGTACTTTTTACTCCACTACATTTATCTGACAGCTTCAATTGCTTTTCAGATTAACATTTCATCCCATTCCTGTCCAAAACCAGGTATCTCCAGATATAATAGTAAAACACTGACTGTGAACATTTTACTGCAACATCAGTACTTTCTTGAGCAAAAAAATTAAATGTGAAACACAAATTCTAACCACGACTTTTGTTCACAAGGTTTCTAAATACATTGAGCATGCTAAAAACACAACTTAAAGCGGAGATAAAATAAATTCCTTTAAATGTACATAGTTTTTCTTATAAAAACATTTTCACACATAAATTAACAAGTGGTGGAAGAAGCATTCAGGTCTTTTTTTACACATAAAATAATAAAAATACAAAATTAGAACAGTAAAGCATACATATTTACATTGGGTCATACATTCAAATAGCCCCAGTTTGTGCCTCTCATTAAATATCTAAAGAAATATTCTTAATCATTTCTTATTTATACCATTCAGGCATTTATATTTAACATAGTTAATATATCCCACTTCTCAGCATTTTGTATTTACTTATTTGCGCTATTTATTTGTTATATATTGCATGTCTAAATGCAAATATTTGTGCGTATTTCATATTTCTTATATTCTTCTTTTCTTATTTTTAATTTTAGTACTTATATTTCTTTACATATATTGTGTTATATTTTAGCAATATGTGCACATTGTAGCATTATATACATCATTTACTTCTATTTTTTACATTTCTTATGTTTATATAAGAGCAACCAATTTCCCGGGATCCATAAAGTATTTCTGATTCTGATTACCATTACACTCAAATCACAAGCATCTTATTTTTCTGAAAAATAAATACCTGGCAATCTTTGAAAAAGGGGTTGTTTAACACAATTTCCTGCTATTTTGAAGGAATTTCCAGAGTAAAAATATATTATATATTATAAATATTATACTAGAAAATATTCTGTCAGCTGCATGAAAAATATTTTTAACACATTTCTCAAGTTGCTACTGTATTTCCTCTTTCAGGTTGTCGTAATTTACATAGATGATGTCCTTGGTCTTTTTGTAAAACACAAGCAAAATATTATTGTGTTACTATACATGAAAACATAAAATGATGGTAAGTAATATTGGAAAGAAACTGATAATGACATTTTTAATTTTGGTTCACGTTGTACAAATTCAACAAGGAGATTGACAGAGACTTTTCCGGCCACCACTTTTATTTTGATTAGGAAAATTAGGAAGATGGTTAACAAGACAGATATTTATTCAGTCAGATGGTTAGAAGAGTCTTTAAGGATTCTAGAGATGCCTTCATTAACAACCTTTTCTTGTTGTGTTTCCTCAGTATGCCTGCTGAACGCAAGCGCTCATTAAACATGGACGAGAAAGACGTTTGCACCTTCAGCAACAAGGAAAAGGAGAAGGACCGAGATGGTGAGAGAAGACCAGCGTCCGCTCGAGACAAAGCCAAAGACGAGGCCAAAATGAGCGGTAAAAAAGACGGCGGCAAGGAGGAGAAGAGGAAGCGCCTAGAGGAGGAGAAGAAGAAGAAGGAGGAAAAAGAGCGGAGGAAGAAAGAGGAGGAAAAACAGAAAGCGGAGGAGGAGCAGAAGAAGAAAGAGGAGGAGGATAAGAGACAGAAGGAAGAGGAGGAGCAGAAGCTTCAAGAGGAGGAGGCCAAAAGACAACGAGAGGAGGAGGCAGCTCTCCTGAAGTAAGTGCTGGTCAACTTTGCTGTTGTCATATCTTTGTAAAGCCTCATTTTACTGCCGTTATCCCGTAACGGCCGATTGAATGAATTTGCGACAAAAGTCACACCTTTTATTCTCAGAGTCAGATCTCAGACATGGTACATAATATCAGGACATAAAAGGAAATGATGCTGTTGCAATATGTATGTTTGTTTTCTGTGTACCAATTACATGACGCTCAAGAAAGCCAAACCCAGTGCAAGTACCCGGTTGTCTTCATCTTGTATCTTCCTCCATTTTACCTCGTTTCTTCAGGGAAAAGGAGGAGGGGCATCAGCTGCACCAGGAGGCCTGGGAGCGCCATCATTGCAGGAAGGAACTCCGCATTAAGAACCAGAACGCCCAAGAGGGTCGACCCGAAGAGGCCTTCTTCAGCCGACTGGACTCCAGCCTTAAGAAGAACACCGCCTTCGTCAAGAAGCTGCGTACGCTCACCGAACAGCAACGAGACTCACTCTCCAACGACTTTAATTCACTGAACCTCAGCAAGTACATCGGCGAGGCCGTGAGCTCCGTAGTGGAGGCCAAGCTGAAGATCTCTGACGTGGGCTGCGCCGTCCACCTGTGCTCCCTCTTCCACCAGCGGTACGCTGAGTTCGCTCCGTTGCTGCTGCAGGCGTGGAAGAAGCACTTTGAAGCGAGGAAGGAGGACAAGGCGCCCAATGTGAGCAAGCTGCGCACGGACCTGCGCTTCATCGCCGAACTCACCATCGTCGGGCTCTTCACAGACAAAGAGGGGCTGTCGCTGATTTACGAGCAGCTGAAGAACATTATCAGCACCGACCGGGACACGCACACTCACGTGTCAGTGGTGATCAGCTTCTGTAAGCACTGCGGAGACGACATCGCCGGTCTGTTGCCCCGCAAGGTAAAACTGGCAACTGATAAGTTTGGCTTGGGCTTCCCTCCGAGCGAGATAATCACCACCGAGAAGCAGCAGCCCTTCCAGAACCTCCTACGGGAGTACTTCACTTCACTCACCAAGCACCTGAAGAAGGACCACCGCGAGCTGCAGAACACCGAGAGGCAGAACAGGTGACGTTAACGTTTTCAGCTCATCTGTCACTTTTTGTTGCTCACTCTGATAAGACCTCTTAAAGAGATAGTTTGGGTGTTTTTAAGTAGGCTCGTATGAGGTACTTATCCATAGTCAGTGTATTACCCACAGTAGTTGACGGTTGGCACGCCCCCTAGTTTGGAGAAACAGACAGGAGCGCCAGCACGGGAGCAAAGCAATGTACTGCTGTGGACGGGGACAGCAGCAAAACAGATTTTAGGCACCGTCCACAGCAGTACATTGCTTTGCTCCCGTGCTGGTACTCCTGTCTGTTTCTCCTAACTCCATCTACTGTAGGTAATACACTGACTATGGATAAGTACCTCATACAACCCCACTTCAAAACACCAGAACTATCCTCTTAACATTGTCTCTTCGTCTTCAGGCGTATATTACATTCCAAAGGGGAGCTGAGTGAAGACAGACACAAGCAGTATGAAGAGTTCGCCACTTCCTACCAGAAGCTGCTGGCCAACACTCAGTCGCTGGCTGATCTGCTGGATGAAAACATGCCCGATCTGCCTCAGGACAAGACTGTGCAGGAGGGTGTGTTTCCTTTCTGTTCCAGAGTTATAGTTCAACCTAAAGTGCCGTTTTAAGGACGTAAGATTTATTTTATGTATTATGTTGTCCTCTCTCTCAGAGCACGGCCCCGGCATTGACATCTTCACCCCCGGTAAGCCCGGAGAGTACGACCTGGAGGGAGGGATCTGGGAAGACGAAGACGCTCGTAACTTCTACGAGAACTTAGTGGACCTGAAGGCCTTCGTCCCCGCCATCCTCTTCAAGGACAACGAGAAGAGCAACCAGGGCAAAGACAAGGATGAAGGCAAAGGTATATTTAATAAATCACACAGATAGATGATGAAACACAGAGGTTTTGTTGTGACTGTTGCTGTGTCGTTCAGATGGCAAAGAGGGGAAGGATGCAGCCAGTGTCACAGAGGAACTGGAGCTGGAGCTGGAGGCTCTGGACATCGCTGATGAACCTCTGGAACTGGAGGGACCAGACGAGGCGGAGAATGAAGAACTGGCGAAAAAACTGCTGGATGAGCAAGGTAAACATTCAGAAAAGCACCTCTGTTTTTAAATGTTAAGGGTTTTTGTAGTGTGAATTTTATTTTATGTGGATTTTTTATAACCCTTTTTATATTTGTATGTGTAGAACAAGAGGATGAGGAGGCCAACACAGGGTCCCACTTGAAGCTGATCGTGGACGCCTTCATCCAGCAGCTCCCCAACTGTGTCAACAGAGACCTCATTGACAAGGTGATGAGAAACTAACAAGTCGTTTAATGTGGTGTTTATGTTATTTGTACGACAAAATGCTCTGCTTTGTGTTGAGATGAACAAAATTATATTCTAGAAGTATTTTAGGCATGTTTCCTCCTGACTTCTGCTAGATGATTAGCTATTAATAATAATTACATATGATCAATACGTAAAGAATTTAGTATCTTTGTATTTATGAGTGCTGTGATGACTCCTGCAGGCTGCCATGGACTTCTGCATGAACATGAACACCAAATCCAACAGGAGGAAGCTTGTCCGAGCCCTCTTCACCGTCCCCAGGCAGAGGTACAACTGTGCTAGAACTATATCAAAATGATGACCATGAGTATGGACAGAACATCTGTCTTTTGATATAACTTTAAATCATTCTTAATCAATATTTTTATATTAACAATGATCAAATGATGCTGCAGAGCTCCCCTCAGCTCTGAGGAGCGTTTTAGTCGATACTGTTGGTTTTGGTCTTTTCATGGGATTTATGGCAAAAAGAAAACTAATAGAATATTGCCAGCCTCTTCCTTTACCTTCAAACACCACCAGGGGGCAGCACCCTCATAGTTTATAGTCTGAAGATCAGCTGACTCTTCCTCCTATTGCAGGTTGGATCTTCTGCCCTTCTACTCTCGCCTGGTGGCGACTCTTCATCCCTGCATGTCAGACGTGGCTGAGGACCTCTGCTCCATGCTGAAGGGAGACTTCAGGTTTCATGTAGGTACTCTGATTGATGTCTCTGTTGAATAATATACTGAGTTTTACTGTGACTAGATAGATGGCTCTGAAACTAATGTATTAAACAAAAAAAGCAAACTAGCAGTTATGTTTTTTCTATGACAATATTGTGAGTTACACAATTTCTTTTTATAATTCTGTTGTACTGATGTTTGTGCCGTAGATCCGGAAGAAGGACCAGATCAACATCGAGACAAAAAATAAAACGGTCAGATTTATCGGGGAACTGGCCAAGTTCAAGATGTTCACAAAGACCGACACGCTTCATTGTCTCAAGGTGAGATCTGAGGCTGTGTTATCTCTGAGCTGATCAGTGTGAATTTTTGAAATATTAAGAATAATAATATTAAATGTGTGTTTGTCTCCCAACAGATGCTGCTGTCTGATTTCACCCATCACCACATCGAGATGGCCTGCACGCTGCTGGAGACCAGCGGTCGCTTCCTCTTCAGATCCCCCGACTCTCACCTGCGTACCAGCGTCTTGCTGGTTAGTTCACTGATTTACTCGACTGTTTGGTTTGTTTTTGTCAAAAGACATACGTAATTTGACCAAAATGTGTGTTTGAATACATAAGGAACACCACTGGGAAGCTACAGAATGATATAAAAACCTAAAAAAAACAAAATAATGGACTCACCCTTTAAGCTCGGGACAGACCTGACAACTAGCTGAAATCTAGAAAGACTCAACAAACAAATCATAACGTCAAATGGTCAAACAAGCATCTGAATCCCCCTTCCACCACATCTTTACGACATTGGAATTTTGGCGCCTGTGTCCGATAATTTCTGTAACTTTCTGAAAATGATTATTGGTCGTTATATCGTCCTCAAAAATCCAGTATCGGGGACGCTGAAAGGACCTGTTAAGACTTGAGTTTGCATTCATAACTGATATTTTCCTTCCTGCGTTCCAGGAGCAAATGATGCGTAAAAAGCAGGCGCAGCACCTGGACGCACGCTACGTGACAATGGTGGAAAACGCCTACTACTACTGCAACCCGCCACCCATGGAGAAAACGGTGAAGAAGAAGAGGCCGCCGCTGCAGGAGTACATCCGCAAGCTTCTCTACAAGGACCTGTCCAAGGTCACCACGGAGAAGGTGCTGAGGCAGATGCGCAAGCTGCCGTGGCAGGACCCCGAGGTCAAGAGCTACCTGATCTGCTGCATGGTCAACATCTGGAACGTCAAGTACAACAGCATCCACTGTGTGGCCAACCTGCTGGCCGGGCTGGTGGCCTACCAGGAGGACGTGGGCATCCATGTGGTGGACGGGGTGCTGGAGGACATCCGACTGGGCATGGAGGTGAGGAGAGACGTTGTAATACTTGTTCTTTTGTTACGCACTATAGATGAAAAGATCTGACAGGTTTATTTCTGTACTGTAGAGGTCAGGTACAGTGAGAGGACAGGAAGACAACAAAACCAGCTGCAATCTTTATTGACAGTTTAGACAGTTGATTGAAGAGGAATGAAGTCCATGTTGTTACTGTCACTAGTGTGAAGAACATTGTTACATGTTGCATAACACCAGAATGCCGTCTGGCTTCATCCTGAGTCTGAAGTCATGTAGTTTCGCACAACACTGTTGTTTCTACACTGGTTGTCAACACACAATGTTTCACGTGGTCAAAATTACATCTCAGGCTCCGGCAACGTATAGAAATGTTGACCAGCACACGTCAGAAACCATGCTTACCGGGTGTCTCGAGTCCACTCCCCAACTGATCTCAAAATTTGCTTCTTTGTTTATTTATCTTTGTATTAATATCCTTATTTATTTACCCTTCGGTTTCATTTTCCCTTTTATTTATTTATGTATTTATTTATTAATTGTTATGTTTATTATTTATTTATTTATTTTTATTTCTTTTGGCGGTTCCGTCCTCCATAACTTTGTACCTTTACTTAAGTAAAGTTTTTAATGCCGGACTGTAATTGAGTATTTCTACTGTGATGGAATTTTCCATCGATTCCTCTCTTATTGGTAGAAAGGTCAGAGTGTTTGTCAGAGTGTCCCTCTGTTGACATTCTTGGGTTGGAGTCCTGTCTAGAGGAGCCACCGTTATCTGTACAGCTGTGCCTGTAGTGGAGACCGTAGAGCCAGTCGCTAGGGCAACCAGGGTCAGAGATGCCAGAGGAACGAAGTAAGTCATAACATGATAAGGGGTAAGACACTGAGCACCGGGGAGGAAGGGCAGAGTTGTGAGGCCTTCACGCAGAGAGCATCTATTGTGGAGACCTGACAATTCTCCTTGGCCAAGCTTCAATAAACCTTCTTTTGTAAGACATCATCAGCTCCGGACCTCTTCCTTCCAAAGATAACTTGTATATCAATTATTCCATCACATCTACAGTGTGGTATTAGTACTTTTACTTGAGCATATGATCTGAATACTTCTGTCCGTCCCCAGGTCAACCAGCCCAAGTTCAACCAGCGGCGAATCAGCAGCGCCAAGTTCCTGGGTGAGCTCTACAACTACCGCATGGTGGAGTCGGCCGTCATCTTCCGCACCCTCTTCTCCTTCATCTCCTTCGGGATCAACCAGGACGGCAGCCCCAGCGCTCTGGACCCTCCGGAGCACCTGTTCCGCATCCGCCTGGTCTGCACGCTGCTCGATACCTGCGGCCAGTACTTCGACCGAGGCTCCAGCAAGAGGAAGCTGGACTGTTTCCTCATCTACTTCCAGGTACGTCTGCTCCTAATGCACCTCTAGTCCCTGTGTCTTTAGTTTTAGATCATCAGTATCTTTATCATTCTTAAGTTGAAGCTGGGGATGGCCTATCACTGTGTCTCAAATCAATAAATAATAAATAATTAGGGCTGCAATTAACGATTATTTTCATGTATAATTGCTAACATTTTGCCAGGTCTCTCTCTCAAAAGAGATGACATATCTCAAGAGACTTTCTGGTCTCTCAGGTTAAATAAATAAGATGATGTTTTGTGTGTCTCCAGCGGTATATTTGGTGGAAAAAGAGCATTGACGTTTGGACCAAGGACCACCCGTTCCCCATCGACATCGACTACATGATCACCGACACTCTGGAGCTGCTCCGACCCAAGATGAGGCTCAGCTGCTCCCTGGAGGAGGCCACCAAACAGGTCACCGACCTGGAGAGGGAGGTGCTCGTCAAACTAGGTAGGAACAAGATGAATGCAGGAGGCAGTTGACTTACATATGAGTCTATATCCGGCATGTCATTATTACTGCGAGCGTGTAAAGGATGTTGGTGTTTGAGCAGCAGCCGGTCTCGCTGGTCGAGCCGCTCTCTGTCGTCCCGGCTGTGCAGCATTCCTCGCTGTGTAGGAGGACGCTGCATCACTCCTCGCTCTGCTTCAGCTGTCAGACAGGTTTTAGTTCATGGAAACACACACATACCAAACACATGCACTCACTAGAAGGGCCCAGTCAATTCAGGGTTTTCAGGAATGATAATTATGAATTAACATGAATGATTGAAGGGTTTGTCTGTGCATTGAGTTTAATTTATGGGGCTGACCCAAATAGATTTGAGTGACATACTCAGACAGAAAGTTCACCAACTTCATGTAAGAAATTAACCGCAAATTAATGGCGAACAAAAACAAACCAGAAGGAAAGTATCTGCAAGACTCAAACGCGCATTGATGAGCTTGAGACGAGAAGAAGCTCTGTTGACAATGCTCTAAATTTGAGTGTATATAAGGGCATATGAGCATGCTTTGCTGTGTTATAACCTGTAATGAGTAAATAGATCTGAGCTGTGCAGAGTGTAATCGGAATTTTCAGGAATGCAAACACAAAAGAGACCGAAGACAGATGGCCGGGGCGAGGGAGAGAGGAGGAAGAAGGAGACGTCTGTGTAGCAGCAGGTGTATCTCACTCTGCAGCTCGGCTCAGCTCAGCTCGGCTCGGCCTGATAGCAGCACGGGAACTCTGGCTTTGTTGATCAGTTTCAAGGTGTTGACTGGGAAAGTGCAGCTCCACCCTCTGAGAGAGCGACACCGTGAGACTGACTTTTTGTCAGTGGTTGAGGAAGTACTCAGATCCTTTTACTGAAGTACAGTTACCCTTACAGCAATGTAAAAAAACTACATTGCAAGTAAAAGTCATGTATTCAAAAGTTTTATAAGGAAAAAGTACATATTCTGCAGAGAAATGTCCCCTGTGATATGTTATATTACTATTTATGACATTATTAGTTTGTTAATACTGATGCAACAATGTGTAAGCAACATTTTACTGTTAGAGTCTAGTCTAGTGGTTCCCAACCTAGGGGTCGGGCCCCTCCAAAGGGTCACTAGATAAATCCTGAGTAGGGATGTGACGGTGAGGACATTTTCTCACCAGTTAATAACCTTATGACAACACAGATGTTACCGATTACACCGGACAGTTTACAGGAAAAGATGATCAGTATCAAGATCATCAGTATCTGTAGAGCGCTTACTTTAATCTTTAACGCTGGATGGCGGTGCGTCTGGCCTATCTGGTCGAGCTGGTTTCCACCTGGCGCCGCTGTGACCGCTCACGCTGATTGCCTCATTAACGTTACGGTTCCCTTATAGCATAGCAAAACATTGCCAAATGGGTACTTCTGCTTTTTGCTTCGACACCAAATCCTCCGCCAAAGTCTTGTCTGTCAACTCTCTCTCGTCCCGTGTTTGAAATCTGACCATGAATCTGAAATTTGTAATCTTAATGTGTTTTTTTAATGTAAAAACTATAATCTGCAAAGTAATACATGATTTTAGCTGTCAAATAAATCTAGTGGAGTTGTAAATATGAAGTAGCACAAGTACCTCAAAACTGTATTTTAGTACATTACTTGAGTGAAAGTACTTGGTTACTTTCCTCCACTGGTATTTGTGTGTGTGTGTGTGTGTGTGTGTAGTAGAGAAAGTGATTGATGAGGCCCCCTAAGCTAAACAGTGGTACCATTGTTGAACCTGTCATACTTTAACCAGGATCAGGCATTCCTCCGTCTCCGAGTCACACAGGACCTGATCTCCAGCTCCACGCCGCTGGCCTGACTTAATTTTTTTGCGGTCACCACAATTACATAATTACACGCTTTAATTGGTCGCAGAAGAAACGCACTAATGAGACAATGATTCCCTCCTGAACATTTGCTCTATTTATGCGCTTTTGTTTGCAGCTCTCCTGGGTTGGGCTCAGCATGATGATATAATCTGTGAGAACCACCTGTTTTTTCATGCAAAATATTATGCATTTCCTCATGTTCACATGTCCTCCTGTGTGTTGTCATACAGGTCTGGCCATGGAGAAGGACGGCCGCTCCAGTGCCATGAGCGAAGGGGAAGTCCTCGACGAGGAAGACGACGATGGCGATGACGACGAAGAGGGCGGTGCTGAGACCGAGGAGCAGTCCGGCAACGAGAGTGAAATAAACGAGCATGAAGAGGATGTGAGTCCTTTTTGTTATGATGATGACTAACTCTCCGAAACTTCATCCTGTTTGTCCGCTCACCTCGTTTCTGAAACTGGTCCTACACACTTCTCCATCCAGGATCTCAACCAAACTCTGTGCGTGTGTTTTTAGCACAAATGTTGCTGCATATAAACAGTGCGTGCTGCTGGTTGTCGTCCATGTTTGTTTTGGTACAAGAACATGCAAAAGTTGGCGTTCTCGCTGGATTTGCATGGTCGCCTAATGCCAGACCCAGTGGGCGATCTCCGGGTCTGAGACGTGAAGCCAATGTTGAAGTGCCTTAAACCTGCATTTTTTCTAATAGCCAGCAGGGGGCAACTCCTCTGGTTGCTAAAAAAAGTCAGATTGATGGTTTAAATTCTACAATATCAAATCCAGAATCATATATTCATCACTCTTATTGGCTAAATTCCCAGTCAGTTAACGAGCTGTGACTCTGTTTTATTTTTCTACAGGAAGGGTCAGAGAACGAAGAATTGGAGAGGGAGGAAGAGGAAGAAGAGAACACCGACTACCTGACCGATTCCAATAAAGAAAACGAGACTGATGAGGAGAACAACGTAAGATCAAACATGAAGAGCTGTAGATAAGAAGAAGAGAAAACACTGATTTTATGAGTAGAAAGAGGTATTAATATAGATATTTGTTGATGTGCTTCCTGTGTGTAGGAGGTGACGATCCGTGGCGGCGGACTGAAGCATGTGGCGTGCGCCGAGGACGAGGACTTCATTCAGGCTCTGGATAAGATGATGCTGGAGAACCTGCAGGTACGGCGTCCTCTAAACTCACCTAACGTGAAACCAGGGATCAGTGTCACTTCTTTATTTTAGCTTCTTATTGTCTAATTTTATTGCCTGTCTGCTCTTGTTTGACTATGTTGCACTTTTCTTTTCTTTTGTAAAACTTTGAGTTACATATCTTTTATGAAAAGTGATTTATAAATACAGTTATTATTATTAAAGTTATTAAATAACAGAAACACCTCTCTGCTCCTCACAAACTCTCTAAAACAGTTTCAACGAAAACATTGTAACCTTCATGAAGGGAGGATTTATTACCAGGTTAAAAACAAATATAGTCTTGTTGTATGATGCTAGAACAAGCCTCCTTGCTGTGACCATTAACGCTTGGATCTAAACGTCCCTGAAAGATGACACTCGTGTGTGTTTTTGTTCGCTGCAGCAGCGCAGCGGCGAGACGGTGAAGGTGCACCAGCTGGACGTGGCCATTCCTTTGCAGCTGAAGAGTCAGCTGAAGAAAGGCGGCCCCAGAGAGCCATGCATCGCCGACGGAGACTCGGACATCTCCGACACCATGCAGTTCGTCATGCTGACACGCAAAGGCAACAAGCAGCAGGTAACAAAATATTAACTCACATCGGCCAACTATTACGGTACAATGCATCCTGCTTAAGGTTTAATCACTGCGCTTAAATGTTTTTGTTGTGACAGTAGACATAGTTTTCTTTTTGAAATAAAAAATGTGTAGATAATCAATGGTGAAAGAAGTTTTCAGATATTTTACTTAAAGTAGCAACAGACAACTTTTCAACTTCTCCCCCTCCAGCGTTTCCAAGTAGTATTATTGTTGGCGCTGCTGTCGCAAAGACAACTGGATCACTTTCCATTTTCCTCAATGCCTACTAGTAGCGACAAGTTTGACGTTCATTCGGCATTCATACTGGGTTCATACGACGTTAATGCAACGTTCATACGACGTGCATATGACATGCTTACGGAGTTCATACAACGTTCCTACGCCATTCATACGACATTCATACGACGTTAATACGCCGTTCATATGGTGTTCATATGAGATTCATACAACGTTCTTACGCTGTTCATACAGCATTCATACGATGTGTTCATATGGTGTTCAGATGAGATTCATATGACGTTCATACAGCGTTCCTACAGTGTTCCTACGGCATTCATACGATGTTCATACGGCATTCATACGGTGGTTACAGCTGATAACACCGTCCCAACCGACGGTGTCGTCGTGGAAGCGTAACATCCACCCTCCGGTTCCTCCCCCCCAGGTTAACACCGTTAGCTCTGTCAGCAGCGTTGCCGTTGTTTTCACTGTTAGCGCTGTTAGCACCATTAGCTGCTAGCTGCCGGCTCAGCCGTCGCCATGTGGAGAGCCGTGGGGAGGCAATAGGAATGCTCTGAATTTCGTATTGAGCCCCTTTAATGTGTTCATCACTTTAATGTTGATCACCTTTTAGTTTTACCGTCAGATTTGTTGTTGGCTCCAGAAACACACACAGGAACAGGAACTGTAGTTTTGAACATCTGAGAGCAGTGATACACTTTGACTGTCTCTCACAGAAACGTCCCTCATACACACACTCACCTCAGTCTAACTGAGCCCAGCAATAATATTGACTCTGGACATGTAGCTGTATATATGTGTGTGTGTGTTTAGTCAGGCTGCAGCGGTGGAATGTGTGGTCTGAGGCCAGAGACTGGTTCTTGTGCTGCAGCTGGGTGTGTCCAGCTGTTTTCTGCCAGGACTCGGAGGTTTAATAGAGCGTTCAGTCCACACGGACTTCACTCTGTCTTAAAGGACAGCTGCCAAAAAAATAAAAAAATAAATCACTTCTCATATGAGAACACAGAATATCTTTGTAGGTGTGTTGCTAGTGAGGTGTGTGGATGGGAAATGACTTTTCTCTCTCTGTAAACACACACGGCCTCACCGGGTTACTGCAGCAGTGAATAAAAGCATCCTGTGTGTGTGTTTATCTGTCATACCTCGAATACATTATATGCTCTGGTCTTTCTGGTGCGGTAAATATGAAGCTACAGCCGGTTAGCTTAGCATAAAGACTGGAAACAGCTAACTTGACTGTACCTTTAACCTCCAGAAATATCAGAGCCCATGTCGGCTTTAAAACACCCAAATCAGTTGAACCAATCTCTTGTGTATGTCATGACAGTGTGTGTGTTTTTAATCAACAGTATAAGATCCTGAACGTGCCCCTGTCCTCCCACCTGGCGGCGAACCACTTCAACCAGCAGCAGGCCGAACAGGAGGAGCGCATGAAGATGAAGAAGCTCACCCTGGACATCAACGAGAGGCAGGAGCAAGAGGACTACCAGGGTACGATCACACAACTTAACTCTGCCTCTGTTCTTACGCTAAATGTTGGCGAGGAAAAACTGGTATGGCTGTTTTTAAAGGGGTCCCTTGACCTCTGACCTCAAGATGTGGCAATGTGAATGGGTTCTCTGGGTACCCTTAGTTGTTAATTGATTTCTAATAATAAATATATTTGAAGATATATGATATATTTGATATATTATAAGTACATTTGCATAAAGCAGCATATTTGTCTACTCCATGTGGATAAGAGTATTAAATACTTGACAAATCTCAATTAAAGGTACATTTTGAACAGATTAAATAATGTTTGATTAATCACGATTAAGTATTTTAATTGACTGACGGCCCTAGTAAGTACACAACAAATATGTAACATAGGTTTAGTCATTTTTAGACATTTTAAAGGGGAAAAGTTACATATTATACCCTTAAATTAAACCACTTTTTTCTCCTCTTACAGAGATGATGCAGTCCCTCGCTCAGCGTCCGGCTCCGGCCAACACCAACCGGGAGCGCCGGCCTCGCTACCAGCACCCGAAAGGCGCTCCCAACGCCGACCTCATCTTCAAGACCGGAGGAAGGTGAGACGCACCGGCCCGGCGCTCAAAAACAAACAAACAAACCGCAGAATGTGTTGGATGAGAGCTCATTATGTTGTTACAGCATGTACTGACTCTCCACCTCGTTGGCGTCTCTTTGAACAGAGGGAAAAGTGCGAGAAATGAAAGGCATGAGCAGCGAGACAGACAGGAGAGGCAAGACAGGAAAGACAAGCAGGAGACAGACCAAAGACACGGAGTAGAGTAGAGCAGCTCTGTCGAGGACTTTAATTAATCATCACCAGAGATGAAGCTTCAGAAAGTTAGTCATAAAATAACAGAGGAAAGGTTTTGTTGAGGAGTTCCTGTTGATATTTGCACTTTTAACTGAAGAGTTCAAGTGAGATTTTTCTTTAAAAAGCTCTGGAAATATTTGGAAATAAAGTTTACTTGAAGTTTATACTTTGTTAACATCAACAGCACCTTGTGTGTCTTTTTTCTTGCTTTTGGAGGATATGATGAATGCACACTGTGGCAGCTGAATCCATACTTTTTGCCACAAATGTGACACTTTTATTTTGGGGAAAAAGGTTTTTAAAATTGGCATTTTAAATTTAGGTAGATGATAAGAGTAAACAGAGAACAGAGACAGGAAAAGGGGGGTTTAAGGATGCAGCAGAGGGTGTAATTTGTGATTTGGCTTCAGTAACAGTAATAAACTTTTACATCAAATATTGTTTGTGTATCACAGCCTGATATCTCCTCTTCTTTTGTGTCCGTTAAATATCCATAGAAAATGGATCACCACAATTTTTTTCTCACTTGCCACTCAAAAAACAAACATGTTTTTGCAATTGAAACACATTATATACTGTAAACAATATAGATTATATATTATATCAAAATAAGGTTTATTGCTAAGTAGAATATGCCTTTACTCAAAACAGAGTAAGAGAATATAAAAATAAAAACAAGTACTGCAAAAGTCAATAAGCATAATTATAGAACATAAAATGACAAGAGTTAGATAAAAAAAAATACTATATAAATATGTAGAGTATAGTTGTATAATTATACAGTGGTAGCTCCTTCTTTAATACCTCAGCATGTATTAGACCATTATAGGCAATGCTGTAAATCAATGAGCATTTCTATGACAATATTTAATGTGATTTAAGTACCAGATTCAAGTCAATTTTTATAATATTTTATTTTTAAGCACCAGATTGTTTATGTAAACCAGAAATTTATTGAAAGACACAAAAAAATCTGGATTTTTGCTTTGGTACTATCATTGTTTGATATTGTGGCAATTTCGCATTTTGTAATTGGTATTTTTTTTTAAATAAAGTAATGTATGTAAATATTTATTTATTTATGTTTATTTGTTAGAGACAGAGCATGTTAATGAACATCAGTTTAAAAATACAAGATGTAAACATACCGGCGTTAGCAAAATGCTGATTTACGTCTAGTCCTTGGGTAGGTAACAAAAACGGAAACATTACAAGTGACAATATACAGATACAAATATACAATACACAAGTAGAAAAGACAAAATACATTGTGCAACTATAATAAAAATGTAATAATAACAAAGTGTTCCTAATTTTTTGGGGGGGATACCTGGTCCTGTGGATGAAATAAACGTGCAGAACACACAACTAATAACAATAATCTTGTAATCCATAAAGCGATGTGAGAGAATTAGCAGCTGAATCTGCAGCTCATCTCGGCTTTACGGAGGTTGATAGTGAGTTTCATCTCGTTGTTTATCTGTCCGGCCCACAACGTAAATGTTCTTGTTCACTCTCACGGCTCTCATCGCGTCATTTTCAGAGAAGAAGCCGTACAAAAAGCCACGGTACACTACCTGCTCAGCAACAAACAGACCCGGTTAGAGACGAGCTGGTGAACATAGTGGAGCATTTAGCAGCTACAGAGACAGATATTTCCCCTCAGGAGATGGTGGAGAGACCTGGTGTTCCTGTTGCTCAGCTCGTCTACAGTAAATGTCTGCTCTGTCCTCCAGGAGACGCTGATTGGAGTCTGGGCCGGGCTGAACGAACGAACGAGCGAGCAAGAGAGCGAATGAACAAGAGAGAGAGAGAGAGAACGAGAAGATCGGAGGGGAAACCGGTCTAAACAGGGAACGAGTCCTCCAGACGCCCCCCGTGAAGCCGGGACAGACCAAAACCCCTGAAACCTCAACACACTTCTTACCGAAGCCCGACGAGGAGAGACAAAACCGGGACGCTGGGGGGGGTCAGAGGTCAGGGGTCAAGACAGATGGCTCTCTTTTCTTTTTTGTCTGTTGCCTGAGATGACAAAAAACAAACAAACTGTCTGGATCAGAAGTACGAAGAACACGTGAGCGGCTGACTGGATGGCGACCCGAGAGACAGGAAGACGGGATGAACGAACCTCCCGCCGCCGCCACCAGGTGGAGGAAACAGTGACTCATATTTAGGAGTTAAAACCCCTGCGAGTGGATAGAAATTTACACGAGACTAGTGACGGATATATTCATTTTGTTGTTTTGGGACATTTCATATACAACCGGGAACACTCCACGCTGAGATGAAGACGGAGCAAATGACGGGATGGCGAGGATTTAACACTGGTCGTGTGTTCGTAAACTGGTCGCCCAGTGACCCAGAGAGGATGTTCTGTACACGAATTATGTGTTTGAAATGTGGCCGATGGTATGAGACTCTTGTTATAGAGGCCTGTATTGATTCAGAGTCGTATGTCACTGCGTTTCTACTGACTTATGTCGCTCATAAAGCTGTATGGAAACGGCAGATAAAACGTTCTCAAATGCGGAAAACAAGTTTTTACGCTCGCTTGAGGTGCTTTGTTAAAAAAGAGTTGACACTCTAAATGGGATATGGAAACGCCTTTGCCGAATAGATTATGACGTAGCGAGCATTTAAGTCACACGACTGATCCGCTGTTTCTCCTGTAGGCGTCTTCTTGGATATATATTTGTGTTGTCTTCGTCTCTGGACAGCATGAAAACACAAGCGACAAAAAAAATGGGCGATGCGGCTGCTGAGTCTGGTTTCATTTTAGAACCAGATCGCAGAGTTTCACAGCTTGGTCCTAAGTTTCGTAAGCCGGACGCGTCGTGCTGGTCCTGCTTTCTGTAGGAAAGTAATGGAAAGCGTTGAGACGCCGGTGTTTAAAACCGCTGACGCTGAAAACGTAAACAAAGGACTGTTGCCGCCTTTTGAAAGCAATCAGCGGAACATGAGTGACATAATTATAAGAGGTATGGCAGCTGCATACCAACCATGTCTGAATCAACATAAACCACCACAACAAGAGTCTCAAACCATCAGACACCTTTCAAGTCTGGAGACCTGATATCACTGACGGACACCTGAGTGTACTTTTATTTCCTACTTCTATATCCCACTAGATGTTTTTATTTCCCTCCAGAATCAGGAGCATCTAAAAGTTAGTTTTGACAATATTCAGCTTGCTTTGATTTGTGAAGTGTAACGTGGTAAAAAGCTCCTTTTTTTGTGGACAAATGGATAACCGTGTGCCTGAGGGTCTTCCTTTATGATGACTATATTCTAGATTAATTTTATCTGTTGAGCCTTTAGATGGATAAATATACTCCGTATGTATTCAGCTGCATGGGTCCTTTCTGCACCGGGTCATTTGTAGTAAAAGCGTCCAGCGCTGGCTCTTATTTAGTTCGTCTGTGTTTAGATTCAAAACTATTGTTCTTTTCCTGCTAAGCAAAAGAAGAAGAGCGTACTGTGGCTTTGTGTCTCGGCTTTAATAAGTGACAGGCAGATGAATTATCACAATAAATGTATGCAGATTATCGCTGTTTGCCAGGTCTGTAAATGAGGTCGTGGTGCTTTTGTGGCGTTTGCGTGTTTTGAGAGGGTGCGCCTGTTTGTCAAGGTCTAATTACAAGGCAGCAAACATAAGTATGGCCTCATTTCCTGCCCGGTCGCTCCTCTAAACACTGCATATGTACAGCATTGCTAAATTAGGGCCGGATTGACCTGGTAGGGGGCCTAAGGAGGAAGATTTGCTGTTGACCACCCACCCACCAGCCTCTGTGTATGGGTATGCACCCTTTAAAGGATAGATTCACATTTTTTCAAGTGTCAGGTGCCCATATGAGCATTGAAATATGTTTTGCTTGCTGTAATCATTCCTCCTCTTCATACTGGACATTAAAAAATCCCCTTCTAATACACTTTCAATGGAATAGTAGGACATTTACTGTCCTCATTCTGTGCAAAAATGTACTTCAAAGTTCGTTTTGAGTAAATAATTAGCTTCTGCAATCTGAATAAGATAAATAAATCAAGTGGATATCTTCCAAAACCACCTCATACAACGGTTCGTATGATATCTTAGGAAAAGTTATTCCTCATTTTTTGTGCGTTTTCTTACAAATGTCCAGCAACATGCGTCAATTTTCGCTCGTTACATGCATGCAGTCTTTTCAAAATGAACTTCAATGTTAACAGGAAACAACTTGGTTAGGTTTAGGTAACAAAACTACTTAGTTAGGTTTAGGAAAAGATCGTGGTTTGGGTTAAAAAAATAACTCCGGAAGTGGCGTTAGTGAAGTACGGAAGTTACGTGACAAGTAAAACCTGTTTCAATGTTCATATGAGCAGCTGACTATTGTTTTAAGAATGAAAATGTGAATCTATCCTGAAACTGAGAAGACATTCAGTTTACAATCAAGACGGAAAGCCGACAAATGTTCACATTTAAGAAGCTAAGAACAACTAATCAGCTCTACTCTTTCCAACTTGTAAGTGTGTTTGTTATAACCCATTTACACCTGGCATTACAATGCAATCTGTATCTGGATATTGTTATCTGGATAAGGAAAAAAACACGGTAATGGAGGTGTAAATGCATCGTGATCGGATGTAAGCCAGGTGTAAATACAGTATGTACAGTGCAACCAGCAAGTTGAAAGATTACCTAACTGTTGCTTCCTGTTGGCTTAAACAAGCCTAGCAAAAAGTAGCAGCAGTAGGTAGTCTATAGCAAAATGTGATTTAGAAAATAATAAAGCTTGTACATGGCATGCCAGCCCTGCCTAACTAATTTGCATATTGAGTTCTGATCACAATCGGAAGCCCTGTGGATCATATGTCAGATAACGTACGCAGATCACATGTTGATACCAGGTGTACAGTGGAGCCTTTGTTTATGGTAGATACGTGTACGCTCCCTTAAGAGAAACAATGGTAAAGCTTATCATCAGTCATCGTCAGACACTCAAACACACACAGTTTCTCTCTCAGCGTAGTCGTCGTCCAGCAGCTCTCTTCAGGAAAGAAAGCCTCTGTGTTGGAAGTCTTATGTAACCGTCTGCCGTCCAGACAGTTTGCTTCTGTGTTGCTGCTGTTCAACACACAAGTAGTCCAATGTGAAACACGGGGAAAGGTCAGAAAAACAAAACTTTCTAGAAACCTTGTTACACGATGAAAACGCTGAGCTGAGAAACACTTAAAGGAGCAGTTTTAGGCTGTTTGTGTGGTGTGACTACAAGGCTAAACCATGTTGGCATAATGAGTCGAAATCATGGGAGGTTTTCTGGTTTTCTCTTTCTGCCAACGTCTTTAAAACTCCACTCCACAGTTTGTAACACAGGCTTTCTGTTAAAGGCAGTAGCTCAATAGTTTGGTAACAAGTCCTCTTTCAGGCGGAGAGTTAGATGAGAAGATCAACACCACTCTCGATGTTAAATATGAAGCTCTTGACAGCAGCCAGTTAGCTCAGCTCAGCTTAGCATAAAGACTAGAAACAGCCAGTCTGGCTACTGTATCACTAAATCCGCCTAGCACCACCTAGGCGTATGAATGACAGTTAATTTGCAATAATTTCGCGCGCAATAACAACGCTGTTCTTGTTTTTGGCGTGTCATTTGTACGCCATGTAGTCTGTACTGACTGGATTTGTAAACGCATCCGCGTAAATATGCTACGCTCAGAGCTAGTGACGTAAAATAGATAGTGAGGAAGAGTCAAACAAACACAGGACTTTCAACCAGGAGGCCGATGCTCGTGTCCCAAAGTGTTAGTGACGTGTTTTCCGTACTTATGTTACGTTGTTTTACGTACGTATTTTACTTAGTTTACGGGTTTATGTTAAGCCCAACCATGACGTTTTTCCTAAACCTAACTGGCATAAAAATGACACACAAAAGAGGCGTACATATGACACGCGAAAAGCCTGAAATGCATTCTCATGACACTGATTTAATGAGATTATTATCATGAAAAAAAATCTGCTCTTGTTTTTCTGAATTAACGAAATGCCTCAAAATGAGATGATGCGTTAAATACTTTCAGCATTTTCTTTTCCATGAAAACTTTTCTCATAATTTTGAGATAATCTCGTTAATTCAGAGACCAGTTTTACTTGACAAGTGACAAGTAAAACTTATCATGTGTAAAATCAGTGGAGTGCCCCTTTAAGTTAGTCACCCAACACCTTTAAAAACATCCTGTAAGTTTCCACTCAGGTGAAATATTACACAGACGTGGCCAATCATTAACAAGCTGTTCATTCTTTACATTCCAGACTTAATCAAAGAAAAACACAATCAGAAAAGAAGTTACTATTATTCGGTTTAATGATTGATGACCTAAATTCAACATTAGATATATTAAGCAGAGTATATACAGTTTATAATACGGACATTTACAAAAAGTCAGAAAGTGTACCAGGCTGTTTTACCGTAGCAGCGACTGATCTTCCCATTTACCACACATGCACGCACGTTTTAATCCCAGTTCTGTGCACTTTGCACAAACATTTCCTGGTAAAGTAGGCTGTGTTATACAGAATGTAGTTATTTACTGTATGTATGCACCATTAGATACTTCAAAAATGACTGTAGCTGAACTACAGAGAACCCGGAGTCTGTAAACAAACATTCACAAAACATAGTCACACAGCAGAAATACTGTGGTACTTTATGTGAAAAAAAATATACTTCAAAAGTTACTGTAGGTGAACTACAGAGGCCGGAGTCTGGATAAAACCCAGTAAACATACACACACACATACATACATATACACACATACATACATACATGCTTATGCTGATACAACAGTTAAATAACACACTTGCAAAATGTCCGAAAGTTATCGACAACAGCTCGACAGGAATGAGAAGTAATCCAGGATGTATTTCTAGACTGTGGTTTTTAGTGCTTGTATTTTGTACAATGCCATGTGTTCGCCCATCCCTAAAGAGCAGGTTTAAAGTATTCCCTCGGCGTAGTAGAAAAGTAAAAGTCCTGGCCACAAACCCATTCCGCAGTCTGTGGTTTGGTGTGGGAGGTTTTGTCTGTGGAGTAAAAATATCCTCCAGCTCAGCTTTGCATATTTCTAGAAACGCTCTTTTCACTGTAACTTCTGCAGCTTCTAGTGTACTGGATCCTCTATTGTTCACTTGTCCGTATGCATGTCTCTTTAAAACATTGTTTTGGTCATATCAGAAGTAATAAAATTGCACTAGAGAAAAGTGCCTCCAACTTTGTTCTTTCCCCCAAAGTGCTGACAGAAAAATAACACACACTCACCACTGACTAAAATGCCCAAAGTCGGTAAACAAACCAGTGAATAAAAAAAAAAAATGCTCCCGTGTAACTTCACAGCCTGTGTATGAACATTAATTTCACTCTGCTGATAGCTGCTAGAGGGAAAGTGACACCGTAAAACAAATAATATAACTTAAACTGGATACAGAAACAAACTTTAAAGATTTATAATACAATTTGCAGCTCAAATTACTCTTATACTTATTGCAACTAAAAACATACATTTTCACCAGTGCCAGAATAGCCTGTTTGGGGGCCCTGGGGCAAAACTGGGCTATGGGGCCCCCACTGATCTCCCATTGTTAGTTTTGGTGTTTTCATGGGATTTGTTGACAATATCAAAGATATTGTAACAAGAGAGACTTCAGAGACCAGGTCCAAAGCACACTGGAGCACATGGATTTAAGGCAATCAACTTTATTAGAAGACTAACGTTTCGACACCAACTGCGTCTTCATTAGAGCCTTTTGACTCTGATGAAGACGCAGTTGGCGTCGAAATGTCAAAACGTTAATCAGTGTGCTTTAGACCTGGTCTCTGAAGTCTCTCCTGTTACAAGATTGCCCTATTCTGTGAGCACTGGACCTGTGGCCTACTATTCCTTGTGAAATGGTTGAAAGCGTGTTTAACCTTAACCCCGATTTAAGAAATTTGGCTGTTCACAATCAGCCTCGTTTGTAGGCAAACAAAGGTGAGATGGGAGACCAAAAATTTGATTCCCGCAGAAAGAGGATGCTTCCCTTTACATTATCAGTTCATTCCAAAATATCTTGTGCGGAGGTATATGATGTCTTGGATCAGAGGCAACATAAAGCAGTTTTTAAGTGTGCAGCAGCTGCACCACGTCACACTTCTTTGTCAGTTTTATTTTTTATTGCCAGGAAGTGAGAACTGGCTGTGCAGGTCCATTCCTCTGTAAAAGTATGTCTCCAACCACACCTCACACTCAGACACACGTGGAGAAACTCTTAGCATTCCACCTCCACCACACCAGAGATTCAGGCTCAACAGGTGGAGACTGACGAATTCATTTCCATAGTTTATCAAGAGTCTTTCCACAGCCCCAGTTTCCTCAACGCATCCCTGCGCGATTCGTCCATCGCCCCTCGTCCAGAAAACTGCACGGTGATGCCTTGGGGACGAAACATGGAGCTGGATCTCTGCCTGTGTTCATGGGACAAGGCTTGCGCCGCTGGTTTTTGGGTAACGCCGTGGTAGGAGTGCCGAGGAGGCCTTGGAGCCGGGGTTGGGGCTGGAGCTTTGACACTCTTTGCCGGGCTGACTGAAGGGCGATTCATCCCGGCGGAGGAAGGGTTGAAGGTTCGGCTCTTTCCTCCGTAACTGTTAAGCTCAGTGGGTAGCGGCTCTGGTTTGGCGGGCAAGGTTTGACTCTTGTCGATATGGGAGCTGAGGATGTCGGGAAGCTGGCCCCTAGTCGCGGCTACAGAAGCAGGGTTCATGACTTTGGTTTTTCCTCCGTATGGGTTGAACTCGGTGCGGTTAGCCAGCGCAGTTGGGAGGATTTTGGGTTCATGGCTAGTTGGAGCTCTTGGTTCGCTCTTGGAGGAAACAGAAGGGTTGACCACGATAGATTTCCCACCGTAGCTGTTTGATTCCAGCGAGGTGACCTCAGGCGGAGGGGGGAAAGAGGCCATATCTTCCATAGGAGGTGGATAGTTTCTGCTCGGTGCGACTGCTGGAGGCGAGGGGCTTGGTTGCCGGTTTCTGCTCGGTGTGACTGCTGGAGGCGAGGGGCTCGGTTGACGGTTTCTGCTCGGTGTGACTGCTGGAGGCGAGGGGCTCGGTTGCCGATTTGTGCTCAGTGTGACTGCTGGAGGCGAGGGGCTCGGTTGCCGATTTGTGCTCGGTGTGACTGCTGGAGGCGAGGGGCTCGGTTGCCGGTTTCTGCTCGGTGTGACTGCTGGAGGCGAAGGGCTCGGTTGCCGGTTTCTATCTTCATGCATCCTGGAGGACTCTGTCTGCAGAATCTCTGGTTTTCTATCAACTTGAAACGGACTCAGACGTGGTGTCGTAACATTGACTTCTGGCAATTGGGCGAAGGTTCCTGTTGTTGGTGTTATTGGGGGAGCACTGGCCTCCAGAGGTTTAGCAGTGGTTTCTGTTGTTGGGGGAGCAGTGGCCTCCAGAAGTTTGGCGCTGGTTTCTATTTTTGGGGGAGCAATGGCCTCCAGAGGTTTGGCACTGGTTTCTGCACCTCTCTGAGGAGCCAGAGAGGTTCTGTTAGGGTTGGTGAGCAGCGACACACCGTCAGACATAGCTCGGTTCCTGTTCAGTCCCAGCTTAGACAGGGCCTCCAACCTGGATTGGGCTGGTGAGGGGTCCTTGAAGGAAATGCTGCGAGTGGGAGTATTTCGATCTATCTGCTCCACGGCCAGATGAGAATCTTCCTGCAGCAGAGGGTTTGACGTTCCCGTTAGGTTTGCCAGCATCTGCGCCCGTCTCTCCTGGATGTTCACATTACCCTGCGACGGGTTCTGGTGCTCCTTGTTGCCGTGGATAATGTTGATGTTAGAAGGAAAGCGGGAAGGCTTAGTGGAGGTAGAAGGACCATGCCTAACAGGAAGATCGCTGCTGGGGCTCACTGACTTGTCGGACTCCTGGCTGCTATCGCGGAGGAATGGGGTGCGAGTGAAGTTAGAGGTTCCACCTGCCTGGTTCTCTGCTATCTGCTGGGCAATCAGGACCGGGGTGGGGATACAGCCTGGTGGGTGGTAGGAGGAGGGGCTGTCTGTCGCCCCATAGCTGCCACTTGGAAGGGGAGGGTTGTACTCTGAAGGCAAGTTGTCCTTCTGCATCATACTCTGAAAATCTGGGAGAAACAAATTGCAAAGTGAAAATCTGGGAAAGACTACAAGCTTCAGTCCCTTTTAGAGCTCTAGTTTGGGTTTTTTAGCAACTTAAGGGCAGCTACAGTACGTAACGGATGTACACCATAATTAAGAATTTCCAGAACCTGTATACAAGACTGCGGTACGCTACCTGGACTGGTGGGATTGAAGATGGGCTCTTTGGTCTGCAAAAAGTCCGGTTCTGGGCGGACCAGGTATATGATATCGTGGTCTTTGGGACTGGGATGTCTGGCTAAGAGGGAGGACATAATGGGATGCGAGGTTTGGGGTCTGTTGACTCTGATAGGACGGCTGCTGCTTGTAGGGGTCCTCCTCTGGTCGTTTTCCTCCAGACTCTCCTCCAATGAGTCAATGGTCTTCTCGAAGAACTGGAGGCACTCTTGCTCCTCCTGGCTCAAGGACTTCAGCGCATCATCGTCCTGTTGACGCCAAGGGACGGTAGGAAATTAGTTGACATGGTGGGATTTCATTTTTTTGCTATCTTGCCTTCGTCAGAGTCTGAGGTCGTTTCTAGTTCCCTGATATACAGGCCATCGATCAGTCATGTTAATTATGAATCACCATAGACACCAAGCATACAAAACAACATCTTTTTAGAATCGTTTTTCTCAAAATAGACTAATATATACAAAGAGAGGGCGAGATTTAATGAAGTTGGTGCTTAAAATGTACTTATTTGGGGTTTCTAAACTGGGAACTTGTCTGAAACTTCATCATTGAACCCCATGTTCTGACTTTCTCATACAGTAGTCATGTGTACAGACTGAACACAGGCCTGTTTGTTCCCGCATCCCAACCCTCCAAACTTCTTTCCGACCCTAAATTTAGCTCAAACGTCCCTCTCTTCTCTGCTTCATCTCCACGGCTACCTGTCCAGCTCCACACAGGGCTGCCATTGAAGAACAACACAATGGGCTATCCAATAACATCCCTCGGTGACTATTGATTTTGGTGCTCCACTTTGAGGTTTTTGTTAAAGATCGAGTCCACCTATTTAAAAACACCAAACCGCATGGCCGTAGGGAATAGGTAATCCCTTGTAACAATGTGTAATTGACCTAAAAATACACAGTGGTGGAAGTAGGACTGCAGTTCAGAGACACAAAAAAACATGAGCCTGCTTGTAAGCAAGTACTCGCAGTAAAATCTGTTCTAATACTTATTGTTTTGTAAGTATAAGTTTATTCCTGACATCCCCTACCAAAAATAAATTTATTCAAGTGTGCTATTAGTATACTTCTTTTAGGCTTAAAATAAAAGAGTATACTTTCAGTTTACTTTTTATGTACTTATCAGAGATATACTTAACAACTTGGCTCACACTGACAAGTAAACAGAAAAGTCTAAGTATACTTGGCTTATAGGCCTACAAAAAGGTATACTTGGCTTGTAGTTGTGCTTACTTTTTGATAGAGTAGCCTATTAAAGTGTGCCAGCAGCAGTTAAACAAAATAATCTTAACTCGAGTTCCACTTTCTAGCTTTTCTGGAGCTTTCAACCACCTCCGTAACTCGATTCACTGATTTAAAGCAGTGAGAAGCTCCAGAAAATATAGTTAAATGGATTCTTATTTAAGATAATTTTGTCATCAAGCCGTAACAAAGGCTGTTTTTCTGCTTACTTCTTAAAAAGTTCGCATTTTGGAGATACACCATTTGTCAGCTATAGTATATGCCCCCTTTTTGAAAGTACTTTTTCCCGCTGTGATGAATCTGAGTCTGCAACGAAAATGATCTTGTATTATTGACTTGATGAAATTAAATTTAGTTCAATGCGATATTGTTAACTAAACTCATCAAATTGAGTTCATTCTTCGTTCTAGGCTACTCACACTTATAGCATTTGGATTAAACTACAGAAACCTTTCTTTTTTTGCGAGTATTTATGCATCTTAACTACGTAACAGTCTTTTTTTCCTTTAAAAAATTAAAACATAACCACGTTTGTTTGATATGTGCTGTCTGTAGCCCACAGTAGCCTAAATATGTATCTTTTCATCTAACCCTGGGCGCATTTACACACTTATTTGCTTATAAGCCACCATTTGCTTATAAGCAAATAAGTGTATTTCCCAAGGCGTCAAAATATTCCTATAAGTTTATTTTAGATAATTAGATAATAAAGTAAATAAAGCTGATTTATTGGCCATCACTGGGGACACAGGTTTATATAATTACACCATCATGTTCTGGAGAATAGAGTCGAGTCTTGTTCTATTGTTTCCTTAAACACAGTAAACACACTCAGTGTATATCAGATGAACAGCTGATTATTCAAACTGTACTTCACCCTGACCGAGGCCTCTGCGCTGTGTTTACACAATGCACCAAGTCATCACGGACGCTGAGAAATTACACCTGCTTAACAACTTAATCCCTTCGCACGCCTTGGGGGATGACATTCATTATCGACGCACAACACAACCAAACCGGTCGAGCTGCAGTTTTCTAGGTCCTGAGCTACTACATGACAATAGACATGATTCAACTGCAGCTGAAACCAGCAGATCAGTGTGTTTATCTCGTATTGGTTTCAGTTGGGTGTTGCTGCACAGGTGTCTTTGTGTGTGTTTTTGTCTGTATGTGTGACCCTGTACCTTGTTGTGGCACTTTTTTCGTCATGTCAGCAACAAACCCTGTTTGCAATGTCAACCGCGAGCTGAAGGTCATCACCTTGAAATAGCCCTGAAATAAGCAGCTTCCTTCTGTCTGGTGGTGGCGGTGTAATTGTAGTAAAAGACCGCCTGAGATCAAAACACTTCATTGTCAAACTGTCCAGAAATGTTACTCTCAAGTTGTATTTACACTGTAAAGAAAAACTAGTTATTTCACTTTTACCTCAAACTAGTGAATTCACTAATGAAGTATTTGCTTTCTTTCCAAGAGTTAGATGAGAAGACTGAAATCTCGCTCCATCTCTGTATGTTAAATATGAAACCAGCCCCTTCATTTAACTACATCAAGAAAGTTTGAATATCTTTTTTGCATGTTTTAATATAACTTTATTTTACGTAATTAAATTTTTTTTGTTTTATGTTTGCGTCAGGCTGTTACAGAACTCAAAGGACGTAAAGTGCAAGGATCTCATCTATGTATATGGAAGATGTTTTAACCTCCAAAATGACACTAAAGTACAAGAATATCTCAAGTCTTGTAAAGTATTGATTGACTTCAGTGGTTTTCAGATAACTCACGCCTGATCTGGAGCTTCGACCAGCACCCCCGTTGACCCCGTAGTGGAGCTGAGGGTTGCCCTGCAGACGGACGTCCATGGTGCAAGGGTCAGAGGTCAGCGGGACATCTCGTTGAGGGTCCGGTGTTCCTCGCGCTCTGAAGAATCATCTAATCTTCTTTAAGCGACAGTCTGGAGAGAAAAGAGGGACGGACGAGACGTCAAACAACGCCATCAACTGACTGAGGGAAGAGGTCAATCAAGGTCAGAGCTGTTGATCCTTTACTTAAGTAAAAGTACCAATACAACACTAAAAATACTCTGTTACAAGTTAAAGTCCTGCATTAATACTCCAAGTAAAAGTACTCATTATGTTGCTGCTTACCAGATAAATCTGAGGGGTCGTGAGATAATTAATGGGAGAGAGAAGACGAAAAAAAATAAGTTCTGATGCACAAATTTATATTTATTTTATGGCTTTTAATAAAATGTTGGGTTTTATTTTTTTGTTTTATTGGAGAGTTTTACCTCTTTTTGCGTTATTTATCTATAACTATATCTATCAGATAAATGTGGGGATGTAAGAAGTACAATCTTTCCCTCATAAATGTAGTGGAGTATAAGTGTAAAGTAGCATAAAATGGAAAGTACAAATACCTCAAAATGAGTAAATGTACTCTAAAGCATCCCAGCAGAGAGACGCACCTGATGGACCAGTTCACCTGGAACAGGTAGCTGTAAAACCGGCTCCTGAAGCCGAAACCGGTGAGGCTTTTTTAAACAAAACATTCCTCTCTGGTGATGCTACTCTGATAAAAACTTAAGAAGAAGAATTTTAAAAAAGTTCCTTGTTGAGGTTTGAAGCCGAAAAGCAAAAACTGAGCTGACAAGAACAATAGCTGACTGGTAATACCAGAACTTTCTTGGATACTCTGTCCTGGGTCAGTGTAGCACTGAAGTTCAATTGAACCAGTAAAACATAAAGTTACAAATAAAATCCAAGACTATGGCTTGATTTATTTAGCCAAACTATAGCATAACTACATTTATGTTGGGCCATAAATTTAACCCCATTTTTTACCAAGTGTTATGTCATTTTTAAAAATCATTCTCTTCGGTTCAAATAAAGAAAAAGTAATTTTTTACCCATTTTGATTCAGTTTTAGTGTCACCGACTGGGTTACATTTATCCAGTATTGGTAGTAAAATATTGGACACTTTGACCCAGTGTTATTTTTTATTTTTGTTGCGTTATTCACCCAAACGACACAAACGAACACAAAAGAAAGAAAACTATAAGTTGTTCCATCATTTGTGAAAGAAAGAAACACTTTCAATTGTGTTAAATTCAATTTAAAATTATATATACTAATATATATATATACTATATATATAACACTTTATTTAACAATTATTTCTACTATTTATATATTGCAAAAAAAACTAAAATCCATATGAAGAAAAAACAATGATGCAAGTATCTGCAGGACTATCATAGAAATAATAAAGTGACTTTCCATGAGTTAAAGTAAATATAAGCCCCATAATCCTGCTTTACACATGGGAAAAATGCCAGTAAAATGAAATACTCAAAGTATTTTTACACAGTAACTTACCCAACAGCTCAGATCAGTCATCAATAAAACCAACAAAACGTTAGAGTCGTTTCTTTTTTCCTTCAGAGAGACAGCATCAGCATTTATCTTTAAAGGTCCAGATGCGCTTGGAGAGCTCCTTGTGTGTAATGACACCACAGTGGCACATTACACACCACTTTTAAAGCACCAGGAGACTCCACCCACAGCCTCAGGGGTGTGTGTGTGTGTGTGTGTGTGTGTGTGTGTGTGTGTGTGTGTGTGTGTGTGTGTGTGTGTGTGTGTGTGTGCGTGTGTGTGTGTGTTTTCATTCAAGTGTGTGTGTGAACAACTGTTGGGAGGTGACTGTAGTGACACAGTGGAAAGTTATCTCACTCCCCCACCTCAGAGTTTCACTAGGATGGGTTCAGGAACAGTGGGACATTTAACTTTTACCATGTTTTCAGAAGAATTTGTATCCTGATAACACTGCTTGTCATTGAGTGATCACTTTTATTTGTGTTAAAGGGACTGTTTGTAAGAATCAGAATTGCTTGTTAACAGCGACACCTGTGGCCGTTAAGTCAACGAAAGTCAGCATCCTGTTGCTCGCGCTTGTGCTCGCTCTAAATAGACATGAACGAGCATCGCTCAAAACAGTGAGGCGACACACGTCAGCTAAAACCACAATATCACTCTATATTTCACCTGCTGGGCAGTAATGTTAGCTGACCAAACGAAGGTCTCTCCATGAATCACTGCTGATCCTAGTGTTGGCTTTTCCTGCTTCAGCCTCCCGACCGCGGTCGGAGGGAACAGGGGAGACACCGGCACCCGGTCGAAGACGATACTGTTTCTCGCTGCGGAGCCCTGTCACTTCACAAGACACGGGAAACCTCTGTTGGTCTGGAGGAGCTGCAGCATTTATTTCTGCACGAGCGTCCACTGTACATTCACTAGATATTCTCAGAGCTAAACTAACTCTTCTGCAGTGTGGAGTGTGCGCGCATAAACGTGCGGTGGAGCCAGAACGTTCTGCGTCATAATGAGTACTTTTACTTTTGATATTTTAAGTATATTTTGCTGATAATACTTCTGTACTAAAATGCAACAATTCTACTTGTAATAGAGTATTTTTACACTGAGGTATGTATTGCTATTTTAGTACAGGATCTACTAATACTAATACTTCTTCCACCACAAGAAAATGGTTTAATCAGCAAGATAACATATATTATTTTTAGGTTAAACCATTATCTAAGATTTAATCTAAAAATATATATTGAAGGCTCCAGGAACACAATTTGATATCTTGATAATTGGATAACTAAGATAAGTTATCTTGAATAATGAGATAAAGCAGTGGTCTTTGATATACAAGTGCACATAAACAATTGCCAATTAAACAAATTAAATAAATTGATGCATACATTTTGCAAATATTCATCTATTAGGACATAAAAACATCAGAGAATGTACTTAATTACTTGATAATTAATTTAAAAAATGAATAGATGACTTCACACTCATGATTTGTTTGTTTTGAGCGCCACCTGCTGGCTGCAGCCTGGTAGCTCATTCCTTCATACTGTACAGGCTGTGGTGAATACTACAGTATAATATTATGGATACAGGATCTTTTAGGGAATATAAACAATGTCCTCTCTGAAAGTGTATGAAATTCAGAAGGAAATTTCATTCTTCCCCCTGGAAAAAGTTTCACCCCGAGATCCATTTAGACGTTGTTTTCTGGAGCCTTCAGTTTTATCCATGGACGGATTATGTGACAATTAAATCTTAAATCTCTCTTATTCTTATAATATATACGTAATAAATTACATACCTGTAGTGTTATATATCAAAGCATAGCCTACATATAAGGAAGCACATTGGGTATATAAATCTTATTTTTTAAAGACAATTTTAACGTTAATTGTCAGTCTTGAATGTTTCTTTTATTATGTAATTAAACACTTGGTGTTGTACAATTTTATTGAGTTCATTAATTTTATTTTTATCATTTTTTATTATCCTATATACAGTATATTATCCTATGTATATATGTATATATATATATATATATATATATACTGTATATATATATATACTGTATATATATATATATATATATGTATATATATATACACAAACATATATATATATGTGCATATTTATACATATACACACAGACATATATATATATGTATATATACATATATATACTGTATGTATATATATATATATTTGTATATATACATATATATGTGTGTGTATATATACATATATATACATGTATATATATATATGTATATATACACACATAATGTGTGTGTGTGTGTGTGTGTGTGTGTGTGTGTGTATATATGTATATATATATATGTAGGATAATATATCTAGGATAATAAAAAATTATTTAAAAAATGATGATAAAATAAATGAACTCACTAACTCTGTACAGCAACAAGTGTTTAATGGAATAATAAAAGAAACATTCAATACTGACAATTAACATTAAAATTGTCTTTAAAATAAATTATAATAGGAATAAGATTTATATAGCCAATGTGCTTCCTTATATGTAGGCTATGCACTGATAGATAACACTACTGGTTTGATAATATATATAGGATAATAAAAAATGATTAAAAAAATGATGATATAAAATAAATAAACTCAACACAAAAATAAGGTGATGATGATTTGCTAGTTTCCCAGTTGTACCTAAACGCCCCTCCCGTCAGTTGTAGCTGCTCCGGTTCTGCGTCAACAACCTTCTCCGGTGTGTCTCCGGTGTGACCGTTTGTCTGTTTAACGGGTTGCTTCTGCACGTTACCGGGGAGCAAGACCCACCGGTCCGGCTTGCTGTCCACACAGAGGTCCGGTGAGTCCGCACCTAACGTATTATTACTGCTGTTGTATTTATCATTTGCTAAATTGGGTTGTACTTGCTTAGCCTGGCTAGCTACACGTAAACGCACCATTTAGCTAAATGTTTCCATTATCGGACACTGAGCCGTCTGTCGCACCATTTCTCCCCTTTTCTCACAACTAAACCACCACACACTCTCGCTGTCACTATTTAAGCACACCTTGTGGTATTAAGGTCGTATTTATTCACCATACATCCCCTTTGTTTCGAGTCATATTAGAGGAATTAGCTAGACATTAGCTGGGGGGGTTTTGTTGTCCGATAATGAAAGCGGGGTAATTAGCTAATCTGATGCTAACAGCACCGTTAGCTCGACATAGCAACGAAACCTCAGCTGACACACAGAGAAGGGTTCATGCATCTTTCATGCAGGTAGTGTCAGATAACACCAGGTAGCTTTTTAACCCTGTCTCTAGCTGCCTCTGCATACAGATAGCATTATAACCAGCAGGCTGTAGTAGCTCCAGCTAGCATGCTAGCTGTGAATGAACAGAGTAGTGATGGGAATTCGGGCTCTTTTTAGTGAGCCGGATCATTTGGCTCAGCTCACCAAGAAGAGAAGAGCCGGCTCTTTCGGCTCCCAAACGGCTCTTCATTTTACCACTTATGCCTTTTATAATTCAGCCAAATTCAGCACTGTTTTGACCTATGATTAGTGTGTGTGCACATATATCACTTAAATTATTCAATATAATTATACTAAACCTTATAATTTCCAGAATATCATAATTTTACATGCTGCTTTGTTTCCAACTGTCACTCATCTTGTCTGCTATTCGTGCACAGCACCGCATCGCACCTCATCGCACCGCAACTCAGCGCAAAAGCAACGCAAACGCAACGCAGCGCAACTCAAAAGCAACTCCAAACGCAACAAAAACGCAACACAGTGCAAACGAAGATCGTCCTATCATTCTGCCTTGAATTAATTAAAGAAAAAAGAATAAAAACTAACGGCTATCGGACGGGAGTCGGCTCTTATCGTTCACTTAAAGAGTCGGCTCAATGAACCGGCTCGTTCACGACCGACACATCACTAGAACAGAGAGGCTGTTGTCAGTTTAAACTGAGTTACTGTTTTGTTGCAGTCGCTGCAGTTTTTGTGCAGAGATTAGTGTCAGGTGTCACCAAAATAAACATTTTAGTATCTTTAATACCACTACAGATAAGTTATACCTAGATAGATGGATAGATTTTATTGACTGTTGTCCCGTTTTTGTCTTTGGCTTCTCCAAATACAGCAAAGTTACATACAATAAACCTAACACAATACATCAATAAAACATACAAGATAAGATAAAATATTCCTTTATTAGTCCCGCAGTGGGGAAATGTGCAGTGTACTGCAGCAAAGGGGAAAGTGCAAAAAACAAGATGCATCAGCTAAAACAGTAAAAAAAGAGCTAAACAAAGTGTAACAAAATATGAACCATTTAAATAGAAGGAAGTATAAAAATAGGAGCAGTATATACAGTATTGACGATAAACAGACTATTAACGAAATTGCACAAGTGGAAAATGATATTGCACGGTGAGAATTAATGAATGAATGAATGAATGAATGAATGAATGAATGAATGAATGAATGAATGAAATTCCACCTGAAAATATCCGGTTATTGTCAGTTTCTTTTCATTGGATCCACAAGAGTCTCAGCTTTACAGTGATACCCAATTTATGTTATTCAAGACTATTTAGGGACCCCAGTATGCAGAAATAATCAAATACACATATTTTTTAGAATAGGTGAAATTCACATATAGTATTTGTTATGCATGCAAAAAAAACAACTTAGTTTTTGCTCCAAACTGCATGTGATTATCATAAAGTGGGCATGTCTGTAAAGGGGAGACTCGTGGGTACCCATAGAACCCATTTTCATTTACATATCTGGAGGTCAGAGGTCAAGGGACCCCTTTGAAAATGGACATGACAGTTTTTCCTCACCAAAATTTAGTGTAACTTTGGAGCGTCATTCAGCCTCCTTCACAAAAAGCTAGTATGACATAAAACTGAGCCGGCTGCAACCTTCAAAAGACAGAGTAGCATCCGGGTCCGCCGGCGGGCCAAAATCAAACCAACGCAATTATGATCAAATATATGATCAAAGAATATTTAACAATGTACGGAGCGAAAACCTGATTTATGTGGCATATCTATTAATTATGTTATTATTATTTCCTTTAACATCAGTTCAGCTCTTTGGGTGAGTCGTTGTCAGTGTTTCAGATGACATAAAGCTGCGTTATAAACCCTCTAAACATACGGGATGAGCCTTTACCGGGCTGCTGGAGTAACTGGATCCATGACCAGCATCCTTCAGCGTGTCAGGTTACCTCACGCTCTCCTGGACTGATCTCCATGGAGACGGGCTGAAGGGGGGATTGGTTGGTTTGAAGCGGGTGGGATTTCACCTTTGACTGAGAGGTGTGATGCTGTCACCTGAATGTGTTTGTCTCTGTGTGTCCATCATCATGTGTAATACATCCTGGACATCTGTGTGTTTGTGTGCTTTGTTTCCCCGTTAAAGTTAAATTTAGTTTGGTTTATTATTATTATCCATTATTTTGACCTCTGCCAACAAGTATCTGCTGAATATGTTGTCATATTTGTGATCTTTTTTACACATTCTTTGTTCACATAGTTTCTCATTTAAATCATAATTTTGCCAATTTCAGTCTTTTCTATTAAGGCAAAGTTGTTTTACAGCTGTTTTGCGAAACATTATGTTTTTGTTATTGTCAACAAATCCCATGAAAAGACCAAAACTAACAAGGTGTTAGTTTCTCTACTGAAGACATAAATCTTTAAAAACATTTCACAAATATATAATAATAATAATAATAATAATAATAATAATACACTTACTTATTTTGTATTATTTCTCATGTTTTTTTGTAATTAATGTTATTATTTATTCATTATTAGTATCTGGTCAAAGATTGCATATTGATTTGTGTTATGTTAAAATTCAATACAAATATTGAAAATAAAACTTTATTTATATATAGCACTTTTCAAAACAAAGTTATGAAGTGCTTTTCAAGATATAAATGGCAGAAAAAACAATTTAAAATATTTAAAAGTTATACAACATTGAGCGAAGGAGCTTCATATGAGAAAAAGTACAATAAGTAAAATTAGGATTTCGTAATTTTAACTCTTTCGTTAAATGAAGCCCTACTGCAGCGGGCGTTATATTTATGTATTTTTTTGTTCTTTGTACATTGTCACTTAATTTGCAAACTGAAATTAGGCAAATTAAAGCAATTTGAATAAGCAGAACTCCCTGCATCAATAGAGGCTGCTGTTCAGCTGCCGACTCAGAAAGTCTCAGATGTCAGATTGTCCTTGAATGCACCAGCAGTCCTGTGCTGTCAGCTGCTTTTCAACAACATCAGTGAAACTTGGATCAAAACAATGACAGGAATAAATGTTAATTATGATGGATTAATCACCTCAAACAAGCATCAAATTTTAAGATTATCTGCAGAAGGTGTGACTTTGACAGAATGATATAAAAACACAAACCTTGTTCTCAGCTGGATCTTTAAATAAATTGAGTGACGTAAGTTTTTCTGAGTCACACCAGCTTTATTTGTCTTCTCGTGCAAGTCGCTGAATTTCATCTTTTGTGTATATGCTCAGTGGGAGACACATCTACTTATTACACTTAGAAACACACACTTAGAAACACACACCAAGCTGAGCAGGTGTGACCGGTGTGCTGTTAAAACACCTTGCTGAGGTAGACAAAACAAAAGGTAGGACAGTGTGAAACAAAGGGAGCATTTCAAGAACATGATGATTGTTATAATAATGATAATAATAATAATAATAATAATAATAATAATAATAATAGAGGATCGCTGGTATGAAAATGACTTGATGTTCTGTAAAGGAATTGTCTGTCACTCCCTTGTCAGCCGTGAACTTCCTGTTTCTTTCTTTCTGCTGGAGTTTGACCCAGAAAGTGAAGACCGAGTCCCGTCTGTCGTACAGTAATAATTCAGTTTATGGTGTTATAAACTAGTAGGGAGTGGAAAAAAGGAGGAGGGGAGTTACTTTTGGATGTGTCGCTATCAAATTTTCACTCTACGATTATTGGGGCTATAAATATCACGGTAATCATCAAGCATTCTGCAGCGCTAGTTAAATATAAAAAAAATACCTCACATCATGATTTCCTTGGATTTAATCAATCTGAACTGTACTATATATATTTCCTGATTTCTTTTAGGTGTTCATAGTTGTGAAAGAACGTGTCCTCTCTCTGTCTCCCTCCCTCTCTCTCAGGTTAAGGACGGTCTTTACCTGTCGGAGTGTTTGCTGAGTCACTGGTTCACCTGTCGACCGTTCTGTTTGTCTGATGACTGACTGACTGACTGACTGAGAGCCTCCATCCATCCTCCAGCGTCTCCATCCATAGCTGCACTATGGTACAATGAACACACACCTTCAATTGAAAACCATGACAGTGGTTAGATGTCCTTAATCGTGTTGCTTATTTTTGGTGGTATTTTCATGATAATGATTTAGGGTTGAATTTCTCAGCTTTATGCGGAGCAAACATTGATACAGACCAGTCAGAGTACTCCTAAAGTCCAGCAGGGGGCAGTCACAACTCTCCAGGTAGTGCCAAACAGTTAATCAATGTTTGTCACACATCATCGATTACTTAATGACTTAATGATTTACAGGCCTTACGTGTTTCTGTGCTAAAGACAAACTATGAAAATGCGAAGTGGCAGTGAGAAAAATACTTGAGGTTTGAAGTGCTGATTCGTTTTTGTTTACCACAACAACAAACAAAGCTTTGAAGCCTTTTGTTCCTCTGCAGTCTGGACTGAAGCAAGCAGCTTTCATCCTTGTGTGGCTCACTGAACATTTTTAAATTAGAATACTTTAAATAAACACTTTGCAGCACCACTAACATCGTTGTGTGTGTGTGTGTTGCCGTCTGCAGAGTGTATGATGTCTGAGAGCAGCTGCTATGGCCTGCAGCAGCGGTCAGGGCAATGCCGAAACTCTGGAGGGGTTCCATGAGGTGAACTTGGCCTCGCCCACCACACCTGACCTTCAGGTAGGTCGAGTCATCACATGCAGGTAGAGAGACAGATATCAGCATATTTCTATTAGGAAGTTTACAGACTTGATTATCAGGATCAGGTCCCTGTATCATGAAGAGAGATTAGTGTGTTATCCAGCTATCTTTGGGTTTCATCTTATCATTTTCCTCCATCTGAAATCTCTTCAGGACCTTGAGTTGGTCGTCTTTCCTTAATGTTGATCACTTTTAATGTCTTTATTGGTTCCCTGTGTGTCGTCCTGCAGAACCAAGCGGAGCAGCGCCAAGTTGCCCGTCACAGCGCCCCGCCCACCACTCTGTACCGCACCCACTCTCTGGGAGCACCCCCTGCTGGCCGCCCCACCTCCCTGAGGGCCGACCAGCTCCCCACGCAGCCGGTTTACTCCACGCCACGACACAGCCACAATGGAAGGTAAAGAAAATACTGAGGCTGAATCCAAATGATAACAAAATAATCTGCGGTGGTACATAGACTTGAAGTGATTATCACAAGGTGATTGGCAGTTATTTTGTTAATCGATTAGTCGTTTGTTATTTTTCAAGCAGAAATGCAAAATATTGTCTGGTTGCAGCTTCTCAAATGAAAAGATTTGTTTCTTTTCTCTGTTTTACACCATTTTTTTAGTCTTTTTTATTGGTATTGAAAGTCATACAAAATGCAATAAATCACAGATACCCTTATTTCTGCTCCATCAGAGCCCCATCCCTATTATAGTACCGTTTAGTAATCAAACAGAATCGATTCCATAAAACTTCATACTACATACATATAAATAAATTCAAAGTGACAAAAATTGTGTGACACTAAAAATGAAATAAGAAATAAAAAATATAATAAACATAAAAATAAATGATAATAAATGAATTGTAAGAAAAACATACAAAAAATTAAATTAAATTTAAAAGTTACAAATAAATAAATAAGTAAACTATATAATATGGGGTCAGTAGTACAAAACTACAATACGATATCAGCGTCATACATTTTTTCTATATAGGTTAGAAATGGTTGCTGTTTTACGTCATTTTCAATTGAATATATTCGAGTTTTGGACGATGTTTTGGGAGTTTTCAGAAATTTTATAGACCAAATGATAAATGAATTAGTCTGGAAAATAATCTCCAGATTAATTGACGATTAGAATAATTGTCAATTTCAGCCCAAGTGGCAGAATATTGATAAAACCTACAGATTCCCGTTCACAAACAATTTTGTCTAAGACATCTTCCTTCCGATCGGCTGTAATCCATAACTGACTGCTGTCGTTTCCATGGTTACACAGCGTGCCGGGCCAGGACGGAGAGTCCGCCGAAGGCAGCTTCCTGTGCGGAGAGGACGGTGAGGAGTGCAGCGCTCTGAGCGACAGCCTGTCGCGGCTGCGTAGCCCGTCGGTGATGGAGGTCCGAGAGAAAGGATACGAGAGGCTGAAGGAGGAGCTGGTCAAGGCCCAGAGGGTAGGACGCACACACATATACAAACACGGTCTCTGGTCTTAACCTGAATATGAATTTAAAACTGAATGTGTGAGTTTGTGCAGTTGGACAGTGTGTGTGGGACTTCACTTCATCTCTCCACATTTACATTAACATCATGTTATATTCTATATTTTTATTTTAAATGCATTGATTTCATTATTTGTTATTATTTAAAGTGGAAACGAGTCCTCAAATCACTAATTTTTATTTCTTCATCTCTTTGTTTGTTGTTGCCATGCTATGATTTTACGTTCATGTGTTTTCATTTGGCGGTTGTTTTTCTGTTTTTGTGTTGTTTTCTGTTTGTTTTTATGTGTGTGCGTGTGCGTGTGTGTGGAAGGATCTGCTGTTGAAGGATGAGGAGTGTGAAAGGTTGTCTAAAGTCAGAGACCAGCTCGGCCAGGAGCTGGAGGAGCTCACCGCCAGTCTCTTCCAGGTCGGTTCGCCTCTACACCTCCTCCTCCGTCCGCCTGTCTGTCCGTCTCCTCTGCTTCCCGTTTCCTGTTTCCCTTCCTCCTCCTGAGGCAGCGGCCAGACAGAAACCCCACTGAATAAAATGATATGTTGTTCTTATTCTTTGGCAGCAGAGATGTGAGGAGGCGTTGTGTGGTCGTTGGGAAGCTGTTTTAGTGGATATCTTACTTGATCTTCCATCAAGGCATTAAAATGCCAGCTATGGCTGTTTTTCCACTTCCCTGGTGCTCGTGACCCAAACGAAAGATCTGTTCTTCAGTCTTCAACTCTCTGCACTTTTGTGATTTTTAACTGAATCTCTGCAGTTTGTAGTTTAGTTTCAGTCCAACGTTTCTGTTCATACATTCAGGAATCATCTTTATTTTACCGTTTACAGATCTCTTTAAAGCCTCATCAGAGTGAGGGAGAAATAAACATTTATCATATATTAATCCACAGATGATTCCAGGTATTGTCCTCAATATTGAGTTTTAAGAGCGCTCCACTGATTTAGCATTAAGCCGTCTACACATGAGCAAAGGTAAAATAGCTCTGCGCTGGTTGTGCCATTGTTTTCCTATGAGGAGAGCGGTGCTGCCTGACTAGGCGGAAGCGCTACCCTTGGTGTGGCGCACCGCTCAAAATTGCCACCGAGCGCTGTGCTTGCTCTGCTGTTCGATGTCGGAGTTCAGGAAGCAGACTGAATCTGTCCGGCTAGCCTTCACAACTTGTTGTTCCTTTTCTCCTCACATTCCTCCTCCTTGTTCTTCTCATTGAAGGTGCTGGGACTCTTTTCTGTGTGTGTTTTCTGTAGCCTGTATACATGTATGCAGCAAAACCAGTAACAGTTGCTTTACTTTCTGTTACTAAAATGTTTTTATAATGTTTATTTTAGAGTGAACTGTTCCTTTTAATATGCATTGAGCTTGTGTAGATGCTGCTTCACTATCAGAATGAAAACTAAATCCCAACATTTCTATTGTATCGAACGAGGATTGGGCCAAAACGTCTAGTTTGCGACTGCATTAATATCTCAAATTTATAAAGCAGAAAATACCCTGTTAACACTTCCATTTTTTCACAGTTGCGTATAAGACACGTGATAGCTACGTTGCCCTAACATAACCACTAGCAAGAGCCCACATGACCACGTCATAGGCATACGTACCTGATACGCACAGCCCGACGTCAAGAAGCGGCTCGTATGTTGATGCCAACCAATAGCATGGAAGACTTTGACATGTTAACAGGGTACTTTCTGTCGTATTAACACCTACAAACGTCTTAAGACATAAAAAATTGCCTTGTTAAAAAAAGTTTTGACCCAATCCGCTTTCGAAGAAAAAGAAAATATCCCAAAATATCAAATGTGTGTGTTTTCCAGGAGGCCCACAGGATGGTCAGAGAAGCCAACGTCAAACAGGCACATGCTGAAAAACAACTGAAAGAAGCCCTGGGGAAGGTGACAACACTGAACACTCTCACACGAACAAGTCTGAGCTCAGGTTGAATAACAGTTCAATAAACATTTCCTCCTCCTCTTCTTCAGATTGACGTCCTCCAGGCGGAGGTCCAGGCCCTGAAGACGCTGGTGCTCTCCTCCCCGACCTCCCCGCTGGGCGAACTCCCCTCTTCAGGGTCGAAGACTCCCTTCAGGAAGGGCCACAGCAGGAACAAGAGCACCTCCTCCGCCATCATGGGGACGCAGCCCGACCCGTCGGCCACGCAGCCCATCGTACGGGAGTGTAGAGAGGTAATACCAGATAATAATACTTTGAATGCGTGTCTTCATCCAGCTTTACTGTATGATGATGAGCTGTTTTGTCGGGCATGCAGGTGGACAGTCAGCTGTTCAGCGACTTCAAGGCGTGGAAGGAGACGCCGACGCTCGACCGCGGCTGCTGCTTCCTGGAGAGGGTTTACCGTGAGGACATCTACCCCTGCCTCACCTTCAGCAAGAGCGAGGTACAGAGAGATGCAGACAAAGATCTCACTTTTGCAATTATTTTGTGGGGAAGAAAATGCACTCAACATGTTTGTCTATGACTATAAGGATGTATATATATACTGTAAATGCAGCAGCGTCATCATGCAGAAACCTACGTCAGGTCACGATGTGGGAAAACGATTTTAGAAGAGCTTGAAGGGAAAATAGCATTTTGACGCTAAAACATACTTTGACCAAAATATTAATGTTAGGATTTGAATACATAAGGAACACCACTGGGAAGATACAGATATAAAAACCTCAAACAAAACAAAAATACAGCAAGAAATGAACATATGGGTACCCGACTGTTGCTTTAATACAGAAAAGTTGTGAACATATCACTTAAAGTCCTCTGTGCTGTGCTGTCCTTCATCGTCCTCTCCTCCTCCTCAGCTGGGTTCGGCCATCCTTGAAGCCGTGGAGCAGAACACGCTCAGCGTGGAGCCGGTCGGTTTCCAGCCGCTGCCTGTGGTCAAAGCCTCGGCGGTGGAGTGTGGAGGACCAAAGTGAGACTGCGCACACACACACACACATATATAAACTCTTCCTCCTCTTCATCGAGGTTTCATTCTTTCATCATCATCTCTCCATCTTCCCTCAATTTCCTCCTCTAGTGGGCGAATGGCCGAGCTCGTCACGTAAGTCTGACTCTCTCTCTCTCTCTCTCGCGCTGCCATCAGCATTTTGTTAATCTCTCCTCAGTTGCTCCTCGACCCGCCTGGCTCCTCCAAACGCCTCCTCTAACTCATAACAATCCTTCTGACCAGGTTTATCAAAGCCATCCCGATGAGACCAACCTTGATAAATGTCTAACAGTCATCCCTCTCTCCTTACTTCCTTTCCTTGCTTCCTTGAGTCTTAGTATTAGTCTTGTTTTGTTTTATTCAGTTTTCCTCATATTGAAGCAAAAACATCTGAATAACTCGTCTCTTTGTGTCTCTGACAGAAAATGTGCCCTGAGCGGTCAGACCAAAACCTGTAAGCACAGAATCAAGTTTGGAGATTCGTCCAACTATTACTACGTTTCTCCGTACTGTAGATATAGAGTAAGTACCAACACACACAAACAGGCTGGAAATGATGAATAATACTCACTAATAACATTTTATTTTTATTTCAGGTCCTGTTTTGCATATAAAGATATTTTATCCCCCCACATAAACACACTCAGATTTTTCTGTGACGTCATACTTACAAGGAATTTGCAATTTTTTCTGAAATTAGTACAAATCTGAAACTACAATATGTAACATTTTGGCATTAAAAGTAGTAATAATAAAGCACATTTTGATTGGGATCACATCAAATTTGTCTTAAATAGTATGTTACATCTGTTAGATGAACTCACAACCAGGAGAATCCCAGATTCAATGAGGATCATTCTGCTTCCTTTAGCGTAATATATGTTTAACTCCTGCAGATGTCACCCACGAGCTCTGTGTAGTGATCCCGTGTTTGTTGTTTCATAAACACTGGATCAAAACAGTTTTTATATAAATCGTATTTGTTTGTCTCTTTGTCTTTTTTTCTCAGATCACAGCAGTGTGTAATTTCTTCACCTACATTCGCTACATCCACCAAGGGCTGGTCAAACAGCAGGATGGTGAGACACACACACTCGTACACAAATGGAAATACTCAAGTAAGGTACTTGAGTAAATGTACTTAGATACTTCCCACCACTGATGATTGAACAAACCAAGTGACCATCCTGTGACCTGCTGTGTCTTCGCAGCGGAGCAGATGTTCTGGGAGGTGATGCAGCTCCGCAGGGAAATGTCCTTCGCCAAGCTCGGCTACTACAAAGACCAGCTGTGACCGACGGACAACCGCGCTCTCCAATCACAGCAGACTGCACCCCGAAGCCCCGCCCTCCAACCTGCTCCTGGTTTTCCTCCTCTTCCTCCGGTCCTTCCTACTCCTCCCTCCTTTGTGTGAGTGTGTTTTTGTGTGTGAGAGAGAATAACTGGTTGTTTTCAATCACCATGAAAAAGACTGAAGGACTGTGACGTCGGTGGACTGTTGTCGGAGTTTTGGTGGAGTTTGAAAATATGATATTTACTTTATTGAAACGTGTAACACTCCAATATATGAAGACAACTGGCATGAAACGAGAAGTTAATGAAATACGTCGACATCTGAACTCATCTGAGGAGCTTTCACCTTTTTTTTCTCCCCCCATCCCTCTTAAAATACACATTCAATTCAAACTGTCGATCATTAAATCAGAGTTTAACAGGGCTGAAATACATTGATGTATTAATATACTCAATGGAGAATTAAAGACGCTGTTCTGAGATTTAGAGAATATAGTTTGAATATTTAGAAATAAGTCGTAATGTTATGAGAATAGTCATAAAACAAGGGAAAAAATACCAAAAATATACATGTATAAGTCAAATTTTATGAGAAAAAAAATCGGAAAATAAGTTATGGACAGATATGATCCAATTATAAATATGAATATATGTATTCTAAAAATATTATGCCTTTTTATTTCTTGTAAAATTACACATTTTATGACTCATTCTTTATAACATGAAATTATTTGCAAAATTTCAAGACTTTTTTTCCTCAAAATTGCATCTTTTTTATCTCAAAATATTGACATATTTCCTCAAATTCTGATTTTATTTTCAAGATACACCTCTTGTCTTGTAAAGTTCTGACCTAACCTTAAAATACTGACCCCTTTTCTCCTTGAAATTATTGCTACATTTTCAAAATGTACTTTTTTTCCTCAAATGTCTTGTAAATTACAATTTTATTTTCACAACATTACGATTGTTTTCTATCTATTCTGTAAAATCTCAGACATTGTTTCCTAACAGTGGCCCTGTTGCTCCGTCGTAGTGGAACAAGTAACTAAAAATGTGACAACCAAACAATCAATTATTGTGAAACCATGTATAAGCTTATATTTAATTTATGTTGTAGCAAATGATGAAGGCAGTCTGGGGAATATGAAGAAGTACAGTTGATGCAAAGATAATCAGAAGATCATGAGTACAAACATTGTTCTGTTCAGACTGGATTTATGTCTCTAGGGGAGGTGGGATGATTTTAACAAGACCTGCACTGCAGCTGCAAATTCGCTGGTCCTCCTGAAATGTAATTAATTTAATTGTAATTATGTCTTTCATAAGACATAATTACAAAAAAAAAACAGTTTCATCTCTTTGCTTCTATACTCTTTGACTCTATCATTTACAAAAGAGCACAGTGAATATTTCCCCACCTCCCTTTGTAACGTTAATCCCGTCCGAATGGGGCTTAAAAATGTCTTTTCAACATGATGAAAGTGTAAAGTAAAAGTTTATTTATAATTTCTTTAAGAGTTTATGATGGTTATTTTGTTGTCGGGTGGTTTCAGACGTTGGTGAAGCTTCAGGAGAGTCGTCTTGTTAAAGGAAAAGTTAAACACTACATTTGCATTTTCTGCTGTTAAACACTACATAATCTTTGAGATACTTTGACAAACAAATTTGCGGGGTAATTTTCCTTTAACGGCTCCTGGTGTTTTCAGCCTGCTGTATTTAATCAATCAGGAAATGTGTAGATAGTAAGCTGTGTGTGTGCGTGGGGATGTTGAGTGTGTTTGTATGCCTGGTGTTGTGTAAACTTTATAATATATGTTAATTTAAACCTGCATCTCTCTCTCTCTCTCTCTCATTCAAAGTCAGTGTCACTCTCCCGGTTTGGTTTAGTGCCTTTTCTCTCAGACACTCTGAAATAAAAACAGTGATACCTCTGGAAACCCGACGCTGTCTGTGGAGTCTGTTATATATATTTTTCCTTTTTTTTCCTTCCTTTTCCACATAACAAAATAAAATGAAATATGGATAAAGCGAAATTAAGAGAAAAATAAAGAGTTGCTTCTTTTGGTCTTCTCTCTCTCGCGAGATCTGGCAACACTGGATGGAGGTTCCGGCTGGGGAAGGGGGCATGCGCTGTAAACAGTCAATCACGTGGGGAGGATGGGACGGCGTGCAGCACAAAAAAAGTTGTAGAATTACAAGAATAAAGCCATAAATTTACGAGAAAAGAAGTTGTAATATTACGAGAAAATAAAGTCGTAATATTACGAGAATAAAGTTGTAATTTTTGTAATACTCGTAATATTATGACTTGTTTTCTCCTAAATGTATGACTTTATTCTCGTAATATTACGACTTTTTACTCGTAAAGTTATGACTTTATTCTCGTAATATTACGACTTTATTCTCGTAATATTACGACTTTTTTCTCGTTAAGTTACTTTATTCTCATAAAATGATCGACATACTATACTGACGTTTTTTTCAAGAAATTTCCGACATACTATACTATGACTTTTTTTCTTGAATTTTACGAGATAGTATGACTTGTCATAAAATTTACAACATACTTTACTATGACTTTTTTTTCAAAAAAATATCGACATACAATACTATGACATTTTTTTCATAAAATTTTCGACATACTGACATTTTTTTCATGAAATTAACGACATACTATACTATGACTTTTTTTTATCTTTTCGACATAATACAATGCCTTTCTTTTCATATTTTCGATATACTATACTATGACTTTTTTTCTTGAATTTTACGAGATAGTATGACTTTTTTGTCATAAAATTTACAACATACTTTACTATGACTTTTCTTTCAAAAAAATATCGACATGCTATACTATGACTTTTTTCATGAAATTTACAACATACTATGACTTCTATTACTACACATACTACGAATTTGTTTTCCGACATACTATACTATGATTTTTTTTGTGTAACAATAATTTGGCCTTTTATGTGAATCACCAATAGTAATTAAAAATGTTGCCTAGGCATTACCTTATCTCCCAATCCCTTGTCTGGGAAAGTTTCTCCCGAAATCTGGGTTAATATCCTCAGTCCATCAGATACTATCCGTTCAATTAGGACAATTATTTCCAATAAAAGCGTGTGCAGCCAGTTGTAGAACTTGGTTGAGTTAACGTATTTAACACTGCAAAACGTTTTCATCAGTAAATATTTATTTTCCTCTCCATCATATCCGGAGCATCTGTATATTCATGTCCAACATGTAATAATACAGATTACTCAAATGTCTTAATCAGCGGTCGGTCTCAGATCAGTCGTCTGGATCTGTGTTGTTCATCTGTCGTCAGTCTATCGTGGCCACATCCCCCATGCCAGCCCGGGCAAGACGAGTGCGACGAGAACGGAGGAGAACAGGTTGACTGCGTTGTTGTCTAGAATAGGTTTCCCACAGATCCGCTGGGTGGTGGCGGACTCGTAACCCACCACCTTCCCGATGCTCGCGTCAAAGCCTTAAGACAAAGGACGAGGAAACGTCTGGTTAGTAACAATGAAATTCTGTTTTGTTCTTCTGTTCAGGTTCAGACTGACTACTTACAGGCTTGTGAACAGGTCAGTTGGAGCTCACTGATTGGAAAGTATTGATAACAACATCCCACTGTCTGTGTTCAATAGGGCTGCTATTAACAATTATTTAAAAGTCATAACAAGTCGAAAAAATACAAAAAGTCATAGTATATTATATCGAAAAAATAAAAAAATCATACTATAGCATGTCGAATAAATAAGTCATAATATAGTATGTCGAAAAAATAAAAAAAATTAAAGTATATTATGTCTAAAATATTTAAGTCGTAGTATAGTATGTCGAAAAAAATAAAAAAGTATGTTGGACAAAAAAAAAGTTATAGCATGTGGAACAAATAAAAAAGTCAAATTATAAAAGTACATTTAATTATCTCTATTATCACAGCCGACGTCCTCATCTACCAGAGATTCAGACCACTGTTCTTATTATCGACTGTGCCTACCTGAGTATTGCATGTGAGCTCCCAGGAAAGAGTCCAGCATTGATCCCAGCAGGCCGGCCACGCCGCCATATATCATGATTGGCCACTGGGGGTCTGCCATGTTCAGGTCCTCGACTAATAGAAGCTGTGTTACATAGTAAGCTGCGCCCACCGCGAGACCGCCGAGAAAGCTGGCGACCAATCCGACGTTTGTGACTCCTCCGTTCGTTCCTGGAGGGAAAGAAGATCAGAAAAATAGTTCAACTATCATAAAGCACATTTTAGTGTAAAATTTAGAGATATCATTCTATGAATTTCCTGAATATACTGTACAGTTTCCTACAGACACTGGCCGTCAATACAAAGAAACTGTATTCTTGAACGTCTGTCACATCTGTCATACATCAACACATGCAGCCTTTTACATCGAAGTCACCCAGAGTGTCACAGAATGAAATACAGCCTCTGTTTACATTCATGTAGGGTAGTTTTAGGTAAAAAATAAATGACTTTTACTCCAAACACTACTAATAATGATGATAACCACAACTCACCTACTGGGACTTCCTTCCAGGTGGTGATGAGTTTAGGTTGTGATGGGCTGAGGATGGGCCCCACCTCCGACGCCCAGGTGTCCCCGCTGCTGCATGCGATCGCGCCCAGCAGAGAGAGGCACATCCAGGAGGCCGAGTACTGTTTGCTGAAATCAATGGGGATCTCACCAGGACCCACCTGAAACACAACCGACATTTTTGCAACGTTAAAATTCCACTCCACTACATCTCAGAGGGAAATATTCTACTTTTTACTGCACTACATTTGTCTTGATAGATTGCTCATATCTCCAGATGTGTTGATGTTGAATGTTTGTGATGAACTGATGGATGAAATAAACTCTTTAAAAAGCCTCTTGGATCAGCTGGAAAATGCATCGTCACAAAGCTGAAAACAGGCTGTTACGTGGTTCTCACAGGACAGTGACGCTACAAAGATGTGATGATCTTATAGACCATGATTTAATTCATTTTGTTTTAATATTTTAATCAATTACATCCATATTATTTAATTATTTTTATATTGTTTTATTTACTCTTTTGTAAATGTGCCTTAAACACACAGTATGCACTATATATATATATATATATATATATATATATACACATACATTTATTATAATTTCTATTTATTTATTTTATTCATAATTGTAAAAACATATTTATTTTGTTTTTCTTTTCTTTTTTTAATTTATTTTATATATTTTTATTTTACTATTATTACCTTTTTCTCTCCTTTTTATAGTTTGTTTTTTAAATTTACAGTTACTATCCGTTATCTGTACATATATTTTTGTTGTAGTCTTTTTCTTAAGGAAACCATAAAAAGCATTATTAAAAATATATATATAAATTAGAGATATGAACTCCAATGTATGAATGTGTTTACCTCGATCATATAAAGTAGTGCAAGCTCTGTGGGAACTCCTCCGTTACAGAAGACCTGGATCCAGTTCCTCTGGCCCCCTAACACAAACATAAAGGTTAATACATTAAATAAAAAAACATTAAAACATAAAAACACTGAGCACACCTTCACGTCTCTCACCTTCTTTGTAGTCGGGGTCTATTTTCTTCTTCTGCGCTGCTCCCCAGCGGGTCAGTTTGGAGGAGGTGATGAAGAAGGCCAGCAGAGAGGAGAAGAAGCTGTAGTTGGCCATCGTCAACACAAAACCTACGAGGAGAGCTGAGAAAACACATCAGAGGAAAAGTTTGTTTTTACTTTTCAACATCCACTGAATAGTGCTTAGTCTTTTTCCATAACAGTGCAACACATTTTTTGTCGTAAAGCAAGCTGAGATCTATAAATGTTCATATAAGTTTTTTGTTATTTATTTATTTTTGCATATTTGTCATGAATATAATATCTTTAATTTTTTGTATGTAGTCGCTCCCTCACACATTCACTTTTATTTTGTTTCATATTTATTTTCTTAGTTGTTTTGCTTGTTTATCTTTCTCCCACCATGATATTATTGCTTAAAAAATTCAATTCAGCGCTCGACGTCATTAGCGTTTTTTCGCATTGTGGTGACTTTTGCTGGATAACCAGAGCTTTATGACTTTACCAACCGTAGTTACCATGATCTGAACAGAAAACAGTAGGAGGCAAAATAGTGTGGTACTTTAGATTTCGGGTAAGTTGTTTTCATTAATTTAAACTGTACTATTAATTGTTTGGGTTGCGTACAGTTCATGGTTTTGTAATAAGCTAAAGTAAGCAATCATTTGGTGGTTGCCGAGGAAAATATAAAATAAAAAGACGCAGCAAACTGAGAAACGTCCTCTGTCTGTTGGATTAATCCTGTTTTTACTATCAATACTGAGCATCTTTGGTGCCAACATTTTCTTTATGGATGAATTAAGTTCTATCTTTTCCCACGACACGATGTGAGCGGTGAGGCTGAACCAAAACAGGAACGTTGTGGGTCAGAAAAACAAAACAACGAGCTCATAGAGCTGAGAGGAAGGATATGATGGGATAACCATCTGTGGTTTCATCACTATAAGAGACTCCTTTCACATTCAATCTATTATCAATAAAGATATTTATAGGTTCAGCTTTTCATGGACGCCCACTCACCTCCCAGAGCTCCCGAGTAGCTCAGACTGCGTCTGTTCAGCGCTCTGATCGTCAGCACGACGGGAACCAAGATGGAGAACAACCATCGCCACGGTGACACAGGCTGCAGTGTTCCTGTGAACAGACACACATGCACAAAGTCAGACCACCGTCATGGATAATCATTGTCCACCTGAGAGAGGCTCTGGTGGTTTTCCACATTGTGTGAATGAGAGGGTCATCTGACAGTGACACAAAACCTTCTCAGTTTTTCTGAATAAAGGAGACATTTGTCCTGAGTTTAGGACATCTAACACGTGCAGTAAGCTTCTCCAAACGCAAGCTTTTCATCATATAAAATACCAGAGTTTGCAACAGTCCACAGAGCTCACTCAGCTCGACAATAAGGATTGCTGCCTGCTTGCCCAGGGCAAGTTAAATGTCATATCAGGCTAGTAAATCTAGAAAACATGATGAAGTGCCCTCTTGGGGGCCCTTCTAGTAGAGAAAGCATGATGAATGTATATATCTATATGTATCTGTATATTGCTTTGTGTTGCTATGTATGTCTCTGTGTACTGGCTGTGAAAACAAATATCCCTCTCGGACAAATAAATCTGAATCTAATCTAAAACTGTGGCTGAAATTCAACCAAGAAAAAGGCCAAGGTCATTAATAACGTTTCATGAATTATGGGAAACCCATGAGAGATGATGCTGTTCATCTTTTGTGTTCATTTCGAGGAAAAAATGAAAGAAACATGTGTGAAGAATTTAGGGCGGTATTCAGAGAAGAGTGCGTGATTTGGTTTGACTCTCTTTGAAGTTACTACAAGGAACTTTTAACTGGTTATGAAAAAGTCTAAATTTAATACTGATGCCTTAATATGACTACATAAGTAACAGGGATGGGGATTGTTCACTTTCATTTGCATGAATGCATTTAACATAAATGTCGGTATATGGGTGCTCTACAGTTGTAGCGTCGGCCCATTTGACCACGGAGATGCGAGTGACGGTTGGCTTGACCGCATGTTACCGCAATACGATAACGTTTCCTGTCCGTGACAGAGTCAGCATGCAGCTTTAGCCGTGATGTCTAGCTCTGCTTTTCCTGTCAATGTGTGAAACCCAAAGTGATTCCATACTTTACTGGATGTGTCGTGTTTACCACTTTGGATTTAAAGTGTTTGTTTTGGTTGACGGATACTGAACGGATATGACATCACGTTATACAGACTACCACAATAAAAGCGGTAACTTCCTTCTACCTCCACATAGACTCATGTGACGCAAATATATCGATTCTGGCATTAAAAAATCTATTTCAAAATCGTAAAAAAAATGTTTTAAATACATACGTGAATCAATTAACATTCATTGGATTTTGCAGTTTTTCAGACTCACCGGAGTAGGTGCTGATGATGAGGGAAAGGACCCAGAAGGAGAGGGAAAGTGCCAAAGTGGCACACAACACGATCATATCAGTCATCATCTTGACGTATTCTTTTATCAGCACATCATTATCAGAAGTCATGTTGAGAGGCAGGCCGAGCTGCAGACAGGGGACAAAAGCAGCTGCATCAGTCGGTGTGTTTATTACAATAAAGAGAAATTCTGGCAATTGTTCACTTGGGTGTAGAAACAGCTGTTTGCAAAACAGCTGTTTGCATTTACGGGAAAACTGATTATCTATGCTCTCTTCAAAGCCACCAGACTACATACACAAAAACAGTGATTTTACCTGTCGGAACACAGTAGTTGCAGTAAATAGACTCATAGCCACACCCCCTTTCATAACTCATGAACCGTTTTTCGTAGAGTCTTGTGGCAGGCGTTATTGCGCTCATCAGAGTTCCGGTTTCATTGTGCCTTGCGCGCCGATCGGCGTCCCGCCAGTACCCCCAACGCGCGGGAAAGCGCGAGGGCCCCGTTCATCGCCGCTTGCAGCTTTAATTGGTTCGTGTTATTGTTTGACTTTTGGTACTTTTTTGTTGACTCAATGAATAATCATGATAAATAATGTCAATATTGATTCAAAATAATTGTGATGATCATTTTGGCCATAATCGTGCAGCCCTAGAAGTGATGTGCAGTGAGCACTGTGCCTTTTAAAAGCTCAGAAACCGGTCATATGGTAACTTGGTGGCCTGTTTTGCTCTGATTAATTTGGCATGCAATTAAACTCCAGTCATAAAAAAACAGGGAAACACTGTCTGTGGAGACAAAGAGAGGAGTTGTATTCTAAAAGAGACTAACTTTGGAAGATACCCACTTGATTTGTCTGGGCTACTTTTGCATTCACATCCTTTACTCAAGTAAAAGTACTAAAACCACAAGTAAAAATTCCTGTTGACTAATCTACAGCAATGCATCATATATCTATAAGATCATCACATGTTTGTAGCCAAGAGGCTTTTTAAATACATTATTTAGCTTAAGAAGTAGGACAACACATAAATGCTTTAGTTTAGTCAGTCAGATAAATGCAGTGCAGTAAAAAATACAATATTTAACTCAGTGGATTAGAAGTATAAAGTAGTATAAGATGGAAATACACAATTAAAGCACAAGTATACTGCTAACATTTAGCTAACATGACTGTTGACACCTTGCTGCAGGTGAGTGAACTCACCTGGTATCTGCTGCAGCCATCGTGACGTCACTAACGTTAAAACTACCTTTACTTTGAAAGATAAGTTAGCTGAATGTATGACTTTATTTCCAGTTCAGGGTGAATGTTTCTTTCTCTCTCCTCTGAAGCGGCTACGAGAGAGCTGCGCGGCTGGTTTCTGAGTCGACATGAATGTGCCCGGAGGGGTGAGGAGGAGACACAGGAAACCGAGACGATTTAGTTAACGGACCGACTTCCGGTAAACAAACCTTTAAAAGGGGCAGTAACCGGAAGTACAATCATAGGTTTAAATGCCATTATAATAAATATATGACTCAATAAATAAATAAATAAATAAATAAATAAATAAATAAATAAATACAAATTATAAAGAAAGAAAATAATAAAGAAAGAAATGTAGATAAATAAAAGTCTCAATTATCAAATAAATGCCCTGATTCATTTGAAAATAAATAAATAAATATAAATAATTAAATAAATAAATATAAAAATAAATTCATTCATTTATATGACAAATTACTTTTATGTACTATACGCCATACGTCCATCTATGGACAGTAACCGGAAGTACAATCATAGTTTAAATGGCAGGCGTCACTCTATATGCCATTATAATAAATATATGACTCAATAAATAAATAAATGAATAAATAAATAAACTAACAAATAAAGAAAGAAAGAAAGAAATGTAGATAAATAAAAGCCTCAATTATCAAATAAATGCACAGATTAATTTGAAAATAAATAAATAAAAATAATAAAATAAATAAATATAAAATAAATTATTATTCTTAATAATAATATTATTAAGAATAATAATAACAATAATATTAAATTTACTTTTTATATTTATTAATTTAATTTTTACATTAATTTATTTTCAAATTAATCCGCGCATTTATTTGATAATTGAGACTTTTATTTTAAGACTGGAAGCCGGGGGATACACCCAGCCTGGCTCTGTCCAGAGTTGAAAAAAATAAACAAACCCTCTAAAGTTTATTAATCAACATGTTTAATCTCATTTGTTTATTCTGTACTCTTACAGAAATTACTTATCAGAGTCTATACGTTTAATGCAGTTTTATGTTGTACTGACAAGACAATCTTTACACAAAGCCACACTACTCGCCTTTTATTTTTAATTGTAATGAATACATCAGGAAACACGGATTTATTTAATCTTCTTAAACTTACAGCTACTTAGACATTATTACCTCCACCACGGAGGTTATGTTTTGTCACCAGGAGTACAGAAACAACTACTGGCCCAATTTTCATGAAACTTGGTGGAAGGGTGTAGCCAAGGAAGAATCCATTCAATTTTGGAGCGGATCCGAATCACGGGGCGGATATACCAATTATTTTTCACTTCCCTTAACATTGCGAGATGGGGCTTTTGGCCTTAGCGGAGGTATGTGCTCTCCGAGAGCCCTTCTAGTTTAATAATGTGTGTACTGTTTGGTCTAAAAGAGGCTGGACTCCTCAAAAAGAAAAGAGCTGCCGCGGAGACACACAATCCTCAGTGTTATGACATAAACAACACATTTTCATAAGCATGACAAATGCCCCAATGTGTCATAAAACCCGTCACCCCCCGATAATTCCTGTACTTCTGCTGATCGTGATGTCGTTAGATACTGTGCACAAGATGCTGCCTGTAATCTGTGATCACATGGAATATTCTTCCTAAAAGCAGACGAGCACAAGCAGAGCTTTGTCTCAAAGTGTCAACACGGCTGTCCCCTGCCACACGATGTTAAGTGGGACCATCTCATCAGGTCATGTTAGAGTTTCTAAAATCCCCTCCTGTAATCCCCTCTCTCGATCACATGTGATCCTGTTTGGTGGTGGGACATAATACGGAAAGATGAACTGATATTGATCAGTTACACTCGCTAAAATAATTATTCATCCCCTTCCTGTTCAGTGAAAACCACGTATTTCCAGATATGTTGATGTTGAACGTTTGTGATAACTTATTTCCATTTTATGCAACTTTATACTTCTACTCCTCTACATCTCAGAGGTAAATATTCTCCATTTATCTGGCAGCTTTAAGTAGCATGTAGCTCCAGATGTGTTAAATGTTTGTGATGAACGGAAGGATGAAGTGTTCCTTTATCAGAAAAAACATGGTTTCGGTCTCGGTTTCAGAACAGTACACCCCTACACCTTATGCCTAGTTCACACTACACGACTTGAGCCCTGATTTTCCGCTCCCTGACGGTTTTCGTAGCTCACCAACAAAAGGCCCAGATCACAGGCAAATCAGTGTTGGCTTGCCGCCTGCACATGTCGTGTCATGTGTGAACTGTTCAAATACGCGAGCTGAGACGCTCGCCGATGCCTCGCAGGCACATTCCAGATATCTAGCATGCTAAATATCTTGACCTGACGATGACGAGCTACAGCCAATGAGAGCGTGAGACACGGGTTGAGGGTAAACCTGGGGGAGGAGGGGTCGCCTAAGACGTGAGCAAACCGTTGAAAGTGCGAGCTTGGCTTTAAGGATGCAAATGCTGTGTCTGTAAATCCGTCCACCACTTCAGTCCAGACTGAATTATCTCAACGACTATTAGATGGACATTCATGTTTCCCAGAGGATGAATCTTACTGACTTTGGTGACTTTTCCTTTAGCGACACCAAGAGGCTGACATTTTTGTTTTTTATTGACAAAAATCTGCACAACTACTGGATGGATTGTCGTGAAATGTGGTTCAGACATCCGTGTGATGAATTGTAATAACTTGTAATAAACTGGAATAAACAAATTTAAAGTGATTTACAGGCAAATGGTATAGCCTACGGGTATTTACCAGTTTTTTTTCTGTTGCAAGAAGACACTTCACCACAATTTACAGCGTGTTCCCAGCTCAGAGTATTTCAGGCTGAAATTTGGACCAATGTGTTTAAACTGAAGCACACGACTTGAGTTTGAATAAATTTCATAGCAATCCATCCATTAAACCACCAGCGTGACGAGCTAAGATATCAGAGTGTTTTTTTCTTTTCCTTAACTTGACTAAGTAGTTCTGGTCATGTAACTTCCGTAATTAAGTTACGCCACTTTTGGAGTTATTTTAACCGAAACCACAATCTTTTCCTAAACCTAACCGAGTGGTTGTGTTGCCTAAACCTAACCAAGTTGTTTCCTGTGAAGACAGAAGTATATTTTGGACTTTATGGAATGTAAAAAGCGGAAAATTGACACGTGCGTCACATGTTGCTGGACACTTGAAGGAAAACGCGCGAAAAATGAGGAATAATTTTTCGTCAGCTATCATACAAACCGTTGTATGAGGATATGTTGACCCTACACAGAGATATGTCACTTCCAAAATACTTCTTTGTGGGGACTTTAATGCACCAACAGGTTCAGAATCTGACTGTATGGACCACACAGGGGATAAACATATATTCACAAGGTCACTTTTGATCCCCACAACCACAGCCATGAGGAACAACCCTGATAAATCAATGAACAGAAATGTGAACTAGGAGGACTGTTCACTTCAGGGGACAAGTGTAGTTGACTCTGCTATCTAAGAACATGAAACCCTCCTCATTCAGTGCTTTCACTGTCCAAATACATCCCCCACCTCCCTTTCACATCACATGTAGATTTATATTTACTTGAAAAAACACACAAGAGATGTTATTAAGAAACAGCCCGGTAAGTTTTACGATATAAATCAGTCATACAGACGAGCTCCAACCAGTGATTTGTTCAAACTTTGAATTCAAATGAAATAAACATATTCAGCAATGCACACAACCAAAATAACTCTGTAGGCGTTAACAAAGCAACAAAAGACAGCAAACGTATCTTCCAAAAAGCTGCATCAAATGTAAAGTTTGGAAAAACAAGAAAATAACACCATCAAAACAGTAAACAAAAAAATCTCTTAAGACACTTAAGACAGCTATCAAACCAAAAACTCAGAAACCAAAATGAACCAACACTACAATATGAATACTTTTAAACTCTAAAACAGTACAAACTGACCATTAGACAAAGCAAATTCTACCACACCAACGAAATACTCCAGGAGATTGAAAACGCAGTAGACCCGGATTAGTTTCGGAGACAGGCTGAGGCTTTGTCACAGCCGTCTGCGTTCAATATCGCTGCAAAATGCACCGCATTTTCCATTAACTACAATGCAAAACCCAACAGTAAACGCTATGGGAAAGTGCTGTGGTGACGTAGTTTAAACAGCGAATAAGACACACATGACGGGGGGAGGGGAGGTGGATGGGTCCAACAAACACAAGGCTTTCATCCAGGAGACCGCATTTTTGTGTCCCGTGTGTTAAGTTCACTTTCAGCTGTTCGTTCGTGTCCCGTGTTCACAACGTCGGGTCACATTTTCACAGTACAAACGTGGTAATTTTAAGCCCAAACTTTGTTTTTTCCTAAACCTAACTAAGTGATGTTGTTGCCAAACCTAAGCAAGTGTCTTTGTTTGATTCCCAACGTTAAGCACGTGTTTACTGCGACCGAAAAGTGACAGAGGTGTTGTTAAGCACGTTTTTACAGCGCCTGAAAAATGACACAGAGGTGTTGTTAAGCACGTGTTTACTGCAACTGAAAAGTGACGCCGAAGGTTTGTGAAACACGTGTTTACTGCGACCGAAAAGTGACACAGAGGTGTTGTTAAGCACGTGTTTGCTGCAACCGAAAAGTGCCAACAAGGTGTTGTTAATCATGCGTTTACTGCGACTGAAAAGTGAAACTGAGGGTGTTGTTAAGCATGTGTTTACTACGACTGAAAAGTGACGCCGAGGGGTTCTTAAGCACGGGTTTGCTGCGACTAAAAAGTGACGCCGAGGGGTCTGACAAAGTGCCAGTATGTGACGATTTGGGATGAGAAGGGGTTGGAAAGCCAGAGGGGAAAGGAGATAGAGATAGTGAGAGAGAAAGCCAGGGGGAAAGAGAGAGGGGGAGAGAGAGAGAGAGAGAGAGAGTGCCTTGCTCAAAAGGTACATAAGGCTGTGGTTCAACACCAAAAACCAGAAACCAAAGACAATGATTGAAATACTAATAGTCTGGTTGTGGTCAAACAACGTTATTGCCCAAAAATCTGTGACATTTACTGAAATTACAGCTAAAACATTAACATGCAACACACAAGGGAGAGAGGGAGAGAGATGATCACACCTACCGAGCAATGAGGAGTGCAGGAGGATGGGAGTAAATGTAATTTGTCCTCACTTTGAAACTGTTCACACTTTTAAGGAGAGCAGAGATCCACCCCTGCGGAGAGAGAGAGAGAGAGAGAGAGAGAGAGAGAAAGAAAGAGAGATATCATGTATTTATCAAAGACTCATGGGAAATGTAGTTGAAATGTAATATCATTAGTTTTGCAGGTATTTGATCATTTGGTAGTTTAACCAGATGGAAAGTCAGGGGATCTAACTCACACTTCACTATACAAGTTCATTTTTTCAAACCTCTTCACACAGTCAGCACAGCAGAAGTCAATGTGGACTAAACTGTGGATCGCTTTTCATTGTTTTTACACAAAATACATTCAATGAACACGTCTTTCAAATTTCATGAACTGGGGCCAGTTGCCTAAACTTAGTTTAATTAATTAATTTCAACTTTTTATCCTTTACATTTAGCTAACTATTTTAACTGTTTATCCATTACTTTAAGCTCACTTTTAGCTAACTATTTCAACTGTTTACCCACTACTTTTTTGGATTCTTGTACTATATTCTTGAAATGTTTGAACATCTTTAACAGTCCTAACAACTGTTGGATTTATGCCGTTAGTAGAGCTACTATTGATCATGTCATAAACCATGGTTTATCAATGAGAGACCAATCTACAATGCTCAACAGTATTAGCAATTGTCTGAAATTAACGGCAAACCATTAGGTAACGTGTGTTCTACAAGAGCATCTGACTGAACTGCATATTTTGGTATTGCTGTTAATTGAGCATTTGTATGTAACCTGCCACTGGGAAAAGAGGAAGGATTTAACCGTTATGACATGTAGTATCGTCATAACATACAATGCTGTGCTTTGACCCAACACAGTGTGAAATGTGTTTAATAGATAAAGGACTGTATTAAATTTGCTTGAAAATCAGATTAAACCAGTATATTCCTTTAAAAACAACCAAAGCATTTTTCTGAGAAAATATGTAAAAACTAAGACTAATAGTCTACAGACATGCTAGTGACCCAGTGAGGCTGTGTTTAGGCTCACAGTTACAGTGCTTACATTTGTTAATGAGCACTTAACACAAAGTACAGCTTATGCTGATGGGAATGTCTCTAATTTTACAGGACATGGAGTGCTGCAGGAATGAATCTTAAATCTCATTAATGAGATTCATTAACGCACTTCAGGCTCCCTCGTGTCAAAGTCAATGGGTTTCTTTGAGCAGCTTTTTGGTTAGATGCCTGAAATGAAGTTCTGTGGTTAACACAGGCTTAAGAGATTTTCAGGTTTTGTTCTACGATATATAAAATACGTCAGTAAATACCCAACACGTGAATTTTGAAGCTTTTACGTGTCTTAAAAAAGGCGGATGCTAACAAGTGGCTAAATGATACTACAATACATCATCACACCGACACCTGTGTTTATACCTGCACTCATTACGTTAGTTTTTTACTTCTGGCGATTGCATTTACACTTTAAATATATAAAAAATAGTGGTGTTCATTTGTGAAGACTATCTTGCAGGATAAAACATGTAAGTATCATAAACGTTTGTTTACCACAGAGTTTATTTTTTGCAATAATCCAAAATCTGATGGAAAAATCCCATCGGCTTTTGTCGAGGGAGCCAGGGCGATGCTAACTTCCTGTTGGACTACAGAAATACGTCAATCCTGCAGCACTCTATGTGGTCATAAACCAAAGTATTGGACATGTTTAAATTTTGACCTGAGGATGGCGTTGGATGACCAGATTACAATTCATCCTGAGGAGAACATGAATATCTGAACCAAATTTCACGAAAATCCACTCAATAGCAAAAAAAACTCCCCTAAAATGTAAGTCCCAAGGTAGTGAAAAAGCCATCAAAGTCAGTAGGATTCATCTTCTGGGTACCATGAATGGTTGTACCCAATTTCAAAGTAATACATCTAGTTTTAGATATTTCAGTCTGGACCAAAGTGGTGGACGGACAAGCCAACTGATCGACAATGCCATCCTGAATGCAAATCTCTTCATACCATAAAATAATACGTTGCAAATGAAACTTTTGGGGATTTTGGGCTATTGGTCGGACAAAATAAACAATCTGAAGACACCACCTTGGCATCATGATTGTCATTTCTACATTATTTTCTGATATTTTATAAACTAAATCATCCATCTGCAACCGCTTATCCCGTTAGGGGTCGCGGGGGGGCTGGAGCCGATCCAAGCCGACATTGGGCGAACGCGGGGTATACCAGTCCATCGCAGGGCTGACACATAGAGACAGACAACCATTCACACTCACATTCACAACTACGGGCAATTTAGAGTCAACAATTAACCTAACCTGCATGTCTTTGGACTGTGGGCTCTAACCCAAATCATAATGAAGATAATTGTTAGGTGCAGCCCTGGAAACATGGATTTTTGTGCCAATCCATCAAGTAGAGATATTTACAGAATAAGTGAACCTTTGACCTGCTGGTGGCGCTAGAGGAAAAGTCAGGGGATCACCGAAGCAAATTTTGAATCATCCTCTGAGGCTCATGAATGCCTGTACAGAATTTTATTGTGACCCATTACCTAGTTATTGAGATACTTCTGTCTGGAACAAAGTGGTGGACCGCCATAAATCGAGTCATGCCGCTAAAAAGGCTAAAACATTGGCTGATTCAGTTTTATGAGTTAGGGCTGAATATGCTGACTGTCTTAAAAAGACTCCGGGTGTTTAAATTTCTAGTAATTGCCTTGGGTTAGAACCATATTACTCAGAAATAATCTAACTGATTGCATTAAACCCTAGTGTGCAAAGCCAGACAACCACAGATAACCAGGGATCACATCTATGAATGGCAAAGACAGAGCTGTGATCATAGCAGGAGTGCACAGTATGGTTAGCTGGGAAAATATAGGGGGTTATTATTGTACATGTATTATTATTATTTGCAAATGTGTTTGGAGAGTTGTCAAACTGTATCTCAATAGTTTTATGAATGTGTAAAATAATCTGTAAATGTGTACACAAACATTTTAAAACGTGTACACAAACCTGTAAATGTGTACACAAATCTTTAAATGTGTACTGAAATGTGTAAATGTGTACTGAAATTTGTAAATGTGTACCCAAATCTGTAAATGTGTACTGAAATCTGTAAATGTGTACATATATCTGTAAATGTGTACTGAACATTTTAAAGGTGTACACAAATGTGTACACAAACCTGTAAATGTGTACACAAATCTTTAAATGTGTACTGAAATGTGTAAATGTGTACACAAATGTGTAAATGTGTACTGAAATGTGTAAATGTGTACACATTTGAAATGTGTACTGAAAAGTGTAAATGTGTATGGAAATGTGTAAATGTATACACAAATGTTTAAACGTGTATTGAGATCTATAAATGTGTAAAAGAATCTGTAAATGTGTACTGATATTTGCTCTTGGAGCTACATAGCCTACTACTAAATACAGTTTTCATTCATTAATACATTTATAATTCAGTTTTTTGAGTGCATACATTTGGAGATTTTATTGGTGAAAATGTTATTCACATTTACAGATTAGTGTACACATTTACAAATCTCAGTACACACATACAGATGCAGTTTCACTAATCCCCCACACACATTTGGAAAATAATATTGCTGTAATGATAAACTTGTGAAACGCTTTTATTTTGGCACTCTTGGCTTGCCGTATATTTATATCGCAGATTTTATTGGTGAAAATCGTATTCACATGTACAAATCTCAGTACACACATACAGATGCAGTTTTACTACTCCCCCAACACATTTAGAAAATAATATTGCTGTAATAATAAACTTGTGAAACGCATTTTATTTTGGCACTCTTGGCTCGCCGTATTATTTATATACAACGTAGCCAACATGGCGTCGGGGCAGTTAGCCAGTTAGCTGAACACAGTGATTTCTCTCAATTATTGTCGTTTTAAGTACATATTGAAGGAATTTACCGGCATCTTTATGAAGGGATATGATTGGAAATAATGTCAAGCTGTTTTAAAGTGGGTAAAATGCGTGTATTGTGGTGAGAATAATGATCTTTTCTTACCTAGACGTTAGGCTGTCACTTAGCCGTTAACTGACCGTTGGCTGGCAGTTAGCTGACCGTTGGCTGGCAGTTAGCTGACAGTTAACAGGCACCGACCACCGGGAGGATCTCTGACCGGATGACGGAGGTGGAGGAGCTGCGGCCGGTCCCCCGGGAGCGGGCCACCCTGGAGAGCTTCTTCACGCAGCTCGGCATGTTCTCCTTCGACCGGGCGAAGGACTACGTGGAGAAGGAGAAGGACAACAGCCGGAGCGCGGGGCCCATCTGGGCCGCGCTGCTGGCCGCTCTGGCTCACCTGGCCGCCGCGGAGAAGGCCTACCACCACATGACATTCCTCGGCCAGAAGATGGGTAAGTTAATGTTTATATAGTTCACCTGAGGAGGAGGAGGGCTTCTGGAACATTATAGTGATGCATTAATGTGTTCATCACTGTAATGTTGCAGCTGGTAAAGGTGGAGCTCATTTTAATTACTTAATTACTACAGCTGGATAAAGTAACCTATAATAATATATTATTTTGTTGATCTATATCTGTATGAATGTAGTGGAAAAAGCACATTATTTGCCTCCAAAATGAGTTGAGTATTAGTTTTAATAAGGCAATAATAATAAAAAATATTTATATTTAAATAATTCAATTTTGTCATCTTAATAATTATTTTTCTTTCTGCCAAAAGACAAACTAGGTTGGCTACTTTTAAGATGAGATAAAACTAAATAAATAAAAATAATATATATTTTTTAAATATATTTTTTAAAATATATATATATATATTTAAATATATTTTTATGTATATATATTTTTAAATATGAATATATTTTTTAAACATATATATATATATTTTTAAATATATATATATATATATATATATATATCAATATATATATATATATTTTTTAAAATATATATATATATATATATATTTTTATATATATATATAAAATATATATATATATGTTATATTATTTATTTATTATTTTTAATTACTTATTTATTATTTTATATTTTTACTATATATAAGTTAAACAAATAATATATTTTTATACATCTATATTTATTTATATAAATAATTATATAAATATAATAAAGAGTCAAAATATAAAAAAATTACAATAACAATGAAGTGCCATTCCAAAATAATATAATCACCTGAGGAATCTGTCACAAGTGGATTATAATTATGGATGCTGTTCATCACTGTAATGTTGCAGCTGGTAAATGTGGAGCTCATTTTAATTACTTAAAATAGGCAACAGCTGGGTAGAGTAACCTATAATAATATATCATTTTGTTGTATTAATAATCTATATCTGCATAAATGTACTGGAAAACATTATTTGCCTCCACAGTAGCATAAAATGGAAATACTATACTATAAATACTATAAAATCTGTAATGATAAAATAATCTGATGTTTGAGAATATGAAGAGGTCATACTCACTTTGTTTCCCCCCTGAAATGTGTCTTAAACTACATTTTATGGTCTACAATATGATGTGGAAATGGCTTTGTTATTGTGCATGAATAAAACTTGAACCCTATCTTAACTTGAATGTGTGTGAGTTTAAGGCACACGGACAGCTAACACCAGATGGTGCTGTAGCACATGATTACCGAAAGAAGTCACCATTTTCATCTCATGCAGTCCCCAGTAAAATAATCTTTATCATGTCTCTCTCTCTCTCTGCAGGCGGCCAGTCCTTCTTCAGCCGCAAGGACTCCATCCGAACCATCTACACCTCGCTGTACAACGAGCTCAGGAAGGTGGTGACGATGGGGCGCCACAGCCAGCCGGGCTCCGCCTCCTACCTGGAGGACCTGCTGTCGCACCTGTCGGAGCAGCTCTGCCACTTCACCCAGGCCCGCATGGAGATGGCCGACCTGTACGAGAAGATGCACTCGCTGGGCAGCCAGAAGAGCATCAACTCGGACGAGCTGGTCACCACGCTGGAGGCCGTCCTGCACAAATACAGCTCCAAGTGGGTATCAGTTTATACATTTACTCAAGTGCAATACACGGTAAAAACAAATTAGTGCGATAGAAGATAAACTTGTAAAGGAGAGAGTGACATATTTGGGTTGGAGGAAGGAAAAACTTTCTGCTTAATCCAGCAAACGGCAGAATTCCCCAGTTTTCCCCGGAGACGTGTCAGCAAAACTGCAACTGTAGCAGGAACACAAACTGCTGCACGGTTGAGCTGTTGACGGAGCTGCAGCAGGTCGCAGTACGACACGCCACACATCACTAATTTAACCGAGCACTGAAGGGTGAAGGTGGATGTTCTCGTCGGCAGAGCTGGAGGAATATGTGGCGCCCGAATACAGAGTGTGCTGCCGTGTAGAAAGTTAAATGTATTCTCAGCAGGATAAACTATAAATTAGGCCATCTTCTGTCTTTGTGTTTGCTTACTAACCTCGTCGTTCTCGCTCTTTCAGGTTCCACCACCCCATCCTGGGACGCGTGGAGGAGGGTTTCCAGACGGAGGTGGACGTGGTGACCCAGTTACTGCGCTGCCAAGCCCAGGTGTCCGAGTGGTATTTCCTTCCCGCTCTGCTCAGCCTCCACGGCGCCAACTCCAAGCTCATCGCCTGGGGTCAGCTCTTCCAGCGGCAGAAAGAAACCCGCAAGCATCTATTCGGAGGTCAGTCCCAGAAGGCCGTGCAGCCGCCGCACCTTTACGTGTGGCTGCAGCGCTTCCAGGCGGTGCTCCTCGCCAAGTTCAGCTTCTACTTCCACGAAGCCCTGAGCCGGCAGACGGCCCCGACCGACATGAGAGCTCTTACCGCCCGCACCGTGCCGGACTACCACGGCAAGATCTGCACCTTCATCCGCAAACACGACGCCAACAACGTGTCTCTTGTGTTCGACAACCGCGGCTCAGAGAGCTTCCAGGGCCACGGCTACCACCACCCGCACTCGTACCGGGAAGCACCGAAGGGCGTGGAGCAGTTCCCCGCCGTGGTGTCGCTGCCGTCGGGAGAGCGCCCGCTCACGCACTGGCCCAACGTCATCATGATGATGGGAGACCGCGCCGCCGAGCTCAACACGCTGGACAAGGTGGTGCACTTCTACGACGATAAAGTGCAGAGCACCTACTACCTGACGCGGCCCGAGCCACACTTCACTCTGGTGGTCATCTTCGACGGAAGGAAGTCGGAGAAGGACGTGCACATCGGCGCCTTCCTGCAGGAGATCTCCGGCTCGCTGCGGAACTCCAAACCCTTCAGCACCCTCAAACCCGGGTCAAAGGGCTGAGATCCACAAACACCTGGTGAACCTCAAATAACTTCACAGATAAATAAGATGCTGAAATGTTGCATCTCATTTTGTGTTTGTCTTTATGTTGAATCTCATTTTGCCAAAAATGTTCCAGACCAAAGAGACCAACAAACACGCTGGAAGTGCTTAAAACATTTGTTTATTTAAAATGTATTACGGATTTTTAATTATTTTTATTTTTAACATGTTTACTTTATATTTTAATAGCTTATATTTACTGTGATTGATACAATTTGAATAAAGCTTTGAGATGATTGCACATCTGGCTGACTGATGCATCATCAATAACAAAAATAAGTTTTAGTTGCAGCCCTAAATGTTGTGTTCGTGGTCCTCACATTAAAGGGACTGTATGTAAGTTTCTACACGTATAAACGTGTTTTAAGCAGTTGTAAAATAACCTAAAAAAGGAGACATTCTGCAACTTTCTGGGTTTCCTCTATCAGCCTGTAGACTCATTTTAATGTGAAGAATACAGGACGATTTTCCCCAAGAAAATCCAACGGATGTGACGCCATGTGCGCTTGTGAGTGCCTTAGCCGTAGCTAACGTTCTGTCCGCCAAAGCCAACAAACGACCAGCCTCCACCACAACTCAGACTCCAACACAAACTCCACTGAAGCACAACAAAACCCCAAAGATATATATAGTGAAGCCCGTCTTGCAAAACCAGCGTGACAGACGTCGGAGGAAAACCATGGTGCATGTGTTCCATTTGAAATGAAGCGAAACCAGAACTTCCGTTGTAAGAAACCCTCATTCAAAAGTCCATTGACATTTTTAACAATTTAGAAAAGAAACCACAGATTTACAGAACACACCTGGAGGTTTATTGAGTGTTCAAACTAAACATTTTTAGCCACATTTCATTTAAAGAAACATTTCAGTCAATGTAATGACTTGAATGCTAATTTATTCAGGTTTATTTATAATATAAATACAACACATTAATACAATCCATTTGGCTATATGAGCTCGTCTTTTTAGGAAGCTCCGTCTTCAAATACAGCAACACTAACAGTTATTTATGAAACACATTCAAAGAAACCTCCCCCTTTTTGAGTTAAAATGCACCAACATGTTATGATGCTACATGCCAAGTACACGATCCTATTATACATCAAAGTGCAATGTCACAATGGGTTAATGCTAGAATTCATAATTCAGTAAATCTACTAAACACTTTATGATTATTTCATTCAGAGTGCTGCTGCTCTTCGTCGTTCAGGACATGCGTGAGTGGATTCACAACTTCCCCCAAAAAAGACAAGGATTAAAAAAAAGGCACTTTCACATACACACACACCTCAGCACGTTTAATCACACACACACACACACACACACACGCACGCACACACATCAGTTACCAGCCTGGTTGGAGGCCACATTCAGTGTGCTGTTCAAGTGTATTTTTTTGGGGCGTTTACACACAAAGCCCCACCCTGTTAGCTTATTGTGAGTTTAAGGTTAACTAGTGACTTCAGTGACTTCACAACCATTATTCTGACACTCACACAACAGGAAGTGGCATGCTTTTTGCACTCCCCCCCCAACTTGCACTCGCGTGTTCTGGCACTCAAGGCAGGCATGAATTATCTATCACTATTCTAGGTGCTTCTGCACTTTACAAGGGAGCAGAACAAGGGCAGGCAAGCAAACACACACACACACACACACACTTCTCGCACACATACAAACAAGAACAAAATCATACACCCACCCCCAATCCCAGAAAAAAGTTCAGTCCAAGCTCCCTCCGCCGCTCAACCACCCTGTTTTGAAGCTCCGATCTGGGCGTCCGAGAAACACAAGAAAGGCTGTTAAAGTGGCTGCCGCCGCCGCCGCCGTGCGCAGCAGCGAACATTCAATAAGATGGCTGAACAGTCGTTTAAATACTGGAAACATTCATTAAATAGCTGTTAAATAACGTGGTGTCACTGACGACCTCAAGAGGCGCTTCGTGGTTTGAGGTGAAAGTGAGCTTAGCAGCTTGAACCGAGTGGAAAAATAAAAAAAAGTCACAGACGTTGTTGAACCATTAAACTCTGCCGGGTCCTCCTCGTCTTCCTCTTCCACGCTAGTCACAGATACAGCAGCCGATCTGGAGAGTCTTTTTTTGGTGATAGGCTCCTCCGCTATCACAGCACAGCCAACATTCACGTCACTGAAACTACATTTTACTGGAGCTGCACTACACTCCCCACGTCTCCCCGTCTACCTCCTCATATACAGGACAGGACGCTCCGCTTCCTTCTCTTTATTACCAGCTAAACCTTTGATAAATGCTTCAATACATGGAGAAAGGAAACTCCTACACACCAAGAAGAGTACACACCAACCTGACAACACATAAATATCATGGCATATCATATCATAGGTCATGTCATATATTATAGTTTATTATTACTACATTAAAACCCTTTTTCTCTGTCCTACCGGTTCTACCCTCATGTTGATTAGAAACCCTGATCTCCTCTTCTGGGCCCATTTTTGGCCCGGGTAGGCCTGATTTGGCCTGTCGATCGGCCTGTTTTGGCTCACATGGTGCAGGATTTGTCCAGCGGCGGGGGCAGAGGCGGGGTGCTGCTCTTGGGCGGGACCATCGGTTTGGGTTTAAGGGCGGGGGGGCGCAGCGGGGCCCCCATGCGGGCGGCCGCCACGGGTTTAAAGGAGCCCAGGGTGTCGGGGGAAGGGTTGGACGGTCTGGGAGGTCCCGGCGGAGGTCCGGGGAGCGGGCTGAGGGGGCTCAGAGGACTGAGAGGACTCGGGGTGCCGGGGGTACCGGGGGTCCCAGGTGTGCCCGGGGTGCTGGGGGTGCTGTGGGGGCTGGGGGACTCGGAGGAGCAGGTGTTGATGGGGCCGTTCTTCATCTGCTCCAGAGTGTCCAGCACCACGTCGGGAGCCGGCCGGCAGCCCTGCCGCTCCAGCTGCCTCAACTCGCCCAGAGCCACCGTCACCGTCTCCTCGATGTCCTGCAGGACGATCAAAGACAACGAGTCCAGCAAGGAGCGACTGCACAGCTTCACTGGAAAAACTAAACCTTTTGGCCATTTCAGGGACAGCGTGAACATATCATCACCTCTTAAGTTCAACTCTAACAGCTGCCTACGTCCACATCCAGCAGAGACAGAGCAGCTTGATCATGATCAATATTTTTTGGGGTTTGGATTGTTTGGACATTATAAAATTGTTAAAGCAGCAGAATTACTGCTTGTTCTCACTCCAACTGACCCACTTCACATAACTCTATTTTAATCCATTTAATATTAATTAATGTATCTTTAATTAATGCTATCTATTTAAGTTAATTAACTGTATCCGTGTGTGTGTATACCTGAGCCAGCGTGTCGGGGTCCAGCGCTCTGGACCGATGGGAGTCACTGAAGCCGTGCTGCCCGCTGTTCGAGCGTCGGATGGGCGTGTCCTCCGGCCTCCGCAGCGAATCATGTCGACTCACCGTCATGGTCACGGCGGCTGCAGAGCGGCGACGGCGCTCCGGGCTGTCGAGGGGCGGGGTTAAACCCTGGCCCCGTCCCAGAAGCAGCTCCCTGGGGCTGAAGTGACCCGTCACCGGTGGGGAGCTTCGCTCCATCACCCCCCCGTTGCCGTGGCAGTGGCTGTCGTTGGAGCGGCCGAGGGGGCGGCGGAATAAACCCTCCGTTCGCTTCCTCCTGTGACTGTCGACAGGAAGTACAAACAGTGTGAGCTTCTCAGGTCAACAGGAAGTCATAGCAACAAGATAAAGATGGACGTCTGCCTCATCCTCTAAAGGGTTTAATGGGGCTGGTAGTACAAAAGAAAAAGAGTGAGTAAATACGGTCAAATGTGAAGTACTTCACTTGAGTATTTCCATTTGATGCTACTTTATACTACTACTCCACTACACTCCACTTCCCCTCAAAAAAGTACTTGGTCCCTGTGGTTGAAACACAAGGAGTTCCTCAAAAGGTTCCTAGTCACAGGGGAAAGTTCTTGTACTTTCAGAAAGTACTATCCCCCAACCAGGGCCTTTTTGGGGGGGTAAAAAGGCCCCGGAACTTAATTCAGACCCTGGTCCCTGTGGTTGAAACGCAAGGAGTTCCTCAAAAGGTTCCTAGTTCGGGGAAGAAGGTTCTTGTACTTTCAGAAAGTAATACCCCCCCCCCGACCAGGGCCTTTTTTGTGGGATAAAAAGGCCCCAGAACTTAATTTAGACCCTGATTCCTGTGATCAAAATGCAAAGAGTTCCTAAAAAGGTTCCTATTCCCTGGAGAAAGTTCCTGTTCTTTCAGAAAGTACTACCCCCCAACCAGGGCCTTTTAAGGGGCAAAATGTCCCTTGAACTTAATTTAGACCCTAGTACCTGCAGTCAAAGTTCCTGTGTTCTAAAAGGGGCTCATAATAATAGTATAATTTGACTTAAGAAGGTTTTGAATTGTTTTACTTGTAATGGAGTATGTTTACATTGTTGTATTAGTACTTGTACTTAAGTAAAGGTATGAATACTTCTTCAATAGATTACATTCACTGTTAGGAATGACTGAGGATGAGGGTGAAAGAAGTCTAGTTCTGCAGACGGGGAACCGAGTCACATGAGAACCATGAGTGATAACGGCGTGATGAAATTCTCAGGTATTTTTAGAGGTGAGAGAACAAGCTGGAAAATGGTTTTAACATTCATCCTCCTCTGACGTGATAATGGAAGCTGTCTTACATGACAGACCTGTTATAGGTCTCTGGCGGTCTGATGTCGGTGGGGGAGCTCAGCTCGCTCCTGGACCTCTTGTCGTCGGTGCTGCTGCTTCCTCCGTCGCTGTCCGCCTTCTGACTGAGCGAATCTGACATGACGTCGGCCCTGAAGACACAGACAGACTCTCAATCAGGACTAATGGCTCTGGAAACAGGAGAGCTGAACTCACACAACACCAATCATCAATTAAAGGATCAATAGCGAGCGGTTAGTGACTCCCTCAATCCAATAACGCCGTTAATCAACAAGGTGGGCAACAAATCCACCTGAATCCATCAGAGCAGCCTGTCAATGAGTCAGTGAGCCACTCGTGTTAACAAGAGCTGACTGTAAGTATGCATGGTTCCCTAATGAGCACTTTGCTTTATAAGGTTTATTAAATAGAAAAAAAATTAAATATAATATAATACAATATAATAAATGGGTTCTTTTAAAGCTTGCATTGTCAAAATAAACATTCTCTGAGTGATATTTTCTTAAAAACAAAACAATGTCATTTGTTTTTTCAACTTATTAACTATAATGCATATAAATATTAAATTAATCTTTACATTTTACTCACACACTGTGTAGACGTATAACCAAAGAAGTATGGATCTATTAGCATTATTTTATTATTCTAAATAGAGGTTGAGAACAAAAAACAGTTGTACAGTTTGTCCATTATTTCAATAATTATTATTATTAATATTATTAAGAAAACTGAAGGTAAGTTAAAAAACGACATAGAAAAACATTATTTTAATATGTAGATAAATACAAAATAAATAAAATGATAAATACATTTTGATGATAACTCTTACATAATTTAAAAATATCCATCATATTTTATTATATTATAAAATGTTTATTATTTATCAACTATATTCATAATATACTATATTATATTTTATATTCCATACTATATTATGTTAATATATTAATGCTGTTTTATGACATTATACTATATATAGTATATCATATTTCTATATTAAAATTAGAGTTGTACTGAATGTCTTTTATTTAAATTTATTTAATTTAATCTACCAAACCTCCACTGAAAACAACTCAAATTAAAGAAAACAGGAAAACGCTATCAAAATAAAAGCATCTAAATGAAAGGGGTGTGTCTGGTGCACTCGCCTCTCCTTCACCACGATGTACTGGTGAGGCACCAGGCCGTGGTTTCCGTTGAGCCGCCCCTCCCACCAGTCATGTGACGCTCGCTGGAAGAGCTGCAGGGACGCTCCCTTCTTGAAGGAGAGCTCGCGGCCCGACCGGCCCACGTAGTCGAACCTCGCCACCGCCTCCACACCCTCGCCCTCTGCCACAGAGAGAAAAGAGGAGGAGGAGATGAAGATAAGAGATGTGGAAATAGAGGTGAACCTGAACTTGTCAATCAGCTGTCTCTGCGGCTTTGTTCCTCCCACAGCTCGACCAATCAGAACACAGCGTTGAAACTAGTCTTTTCTATTAAGAGAGCGAGGAGGGAGGAGGAAGGAGGAAGGGGCGGGAGGGGTGTGGAGACGGAGAGGGAGGGAGGGTGGTAGTGGTGAGAAGGGGGGAGATGTCTCCATGGTTGCTGTTGCCGTAGCAACCCCTCTCCACCAGGACACACAGAGGGATTGGGATTGTGTGTGTGTGTGGGCGAATTGTGTGAAGGTCAGAGGTCATGCGTACCCTCGTCGCTGGTCTGGGTCTCGGTGCCGCCGTCGGGCTCGGCCTCCTCCAGCGCCCCCGGCTCGCTGAACGGACTCTCGCTGCAGGAAGAGGAAGAAGAAGAGGAAGAGGAAGAGGAAGAGGAAGAGGAGGAAGAGGAGAAGCTCAGATCGACACACTGTCCATTCAACATGGGAACAAAAGGGAGGATGCACAGATGGAGACAAAGCTCTGAGGACGAGGAGGAGAGGAACACACTGTTCACAGTATCAGACTGAAGGAGAGGCGCTTTCTTGCTCTACCATAACCACGGAAAATAAATGTTTCTGATTGGTTGTCAGGTGTCTGTTGAAATTATTCATCAGGAAACAATTGACACCTCTATAGCAGGGTTTTCAGAGTGTGACACTGTGGGCCCCACCCAACAGATCCCATACTGCTTTGGCGGATGTAGACAGGAAGTGTGTTGGTGTTAGCCTATATTTTTCACACATAGGCGCATTAAAAGTATGCCGAATTATCTATTAGCAGCTCCTGTTTGCAGTGTACTCATGTATGTACACATAGTTATCACTAGATTAATTTGATACTGAAGAAAAGTTAAAAACGTGATAATTCTCAGGCAAGTTCTGCAGCTTTTTTTCTATGATTTCTAAGAAGATTTTCAGACGTTTATTCTTGATGGATATCAAAGATAATGATATTCTCGGGAAGTGACAGTCACACTGAATGCTATCAATATGTGTTTCATGTCTGTGAGTTCAGATTTGACTGAGTTATGACTCCGAGAAGGACTCCCTATAGTTAAATGTGTTAAATTCCAGAGCAGCACAGTGACTATTTCATCCCCACCTCCTCCTGTAAAGTTAATGGGGCTTTACTTGAAGCGACCAAAGTGAAATCAGGGTTCAGGAGGTTAATCTCGATGGAAACTCGGGAGAATAGTAATAACATTAAATGAATAAGATTAGCGACTAACGAGATAACGGGCTGAACTCACCAGTACTGGTCTCCAGTCATACACTTCTCATACACCGGCCCCGGCAGCTCCTTGGTGTCTGGGAAGATGTTGTCGTGGTTCAGGATGACCGTCTTGATGACCTCGTTGACGTGCGCCTGACAGGCCACCTGGTCCAGCGTGTCCGGCGTGGGCAGCAGGGTGGGGCCGAACACGATGGCCAGGTTCCCAGCATCCATCATGTTCTCGTCGCTGTACTGGGAGAGGCTGTGGGAGGAGGGGAAACAGTACTTACTATAAAAAAGCATTTTTTATTTCTCAGTTTGGGTTCATATAAACCAGCATGTAACCCAGTGTTACAGTTTTTAATAATACCTCATTGATATTTATATTATTATTGTGTATATATTAGTTTACTCTTCTCTCCTGTAGCCATATCAGAACTGGATTAAGTTACTGCTATTGCTAACCGGACATTTCCTGCTGCTGCTGCTAGGGGTTTAACTGACAAAATATGAGGTGTTTATTTTTATCTTTTGAAGCAATACGACGGCATATTGGGGCCATTGTAGGAAAAAAAATTACAGAGCTGTTAAATTGTTAATTTACGAGAAAAAAAAATTAAACTTTAATAGAAAAAACTTGAATATTCTCTGAGATTAAAGTTGTAGATTTACAAGAAAAAAAAATCGAACTTTACTAGAGAAAAATCTAATATTATCTGAGATTATAAAGTCTAAAATTTTGCCGCCGTCTGAATTTCGTTGCTCCTGAAGTAGTAGCGAAGGTCCTGAAAGATAAATATACATGTTTTCTTTCATGTTCTTTTATGAACATAAATAAATACTAATATAATTAATATCTTTTGCACTCTGCGGCTCACGTTATTGTAGTGTTTAACGATGGCGTCTGTGGTATGATGAGGTTGATCCAACCTTGTAAAGTGAAGCGATGTGGTTCCTTGACCAAAAAAAACACTATTTCTTTTCCAAAAATGTTATATATAATATAATATAATCTCAGAGAACATCCAAGTTTTTTTCCTACAAGTCTGAGTTTTTCCTCACATTATTGTCCCCTCCCCTGGCTCCGTAAATGTTGTATCTTAACGTGCAATGGCCCTAACACGCCGTAATATCAGAACATAATCTGCAGATTAATCAATGATGAAAGTAATGGGTGTATCTGTGCTAAAATGATGAGGTGATCCAATTTTACGGTGCAGCACAGAAGGAGATATTCATTTATCTTGACAAAGATCTGCAGAAACTTTTTTCTTTTTCTTTGTGGAAAGACCGATGAAAGAAACCCTCGATGAGGAATATACACCGTCTATCTGAGGCTGGCTGAACAAAGGATTTAAAAGAGTTTATAGTGCAAGAAACTCCTCTCCTCTTGTGCTGTAAAACAATTCAGCGGATATCCTGCCAATTCATTTGCATTTGGGGAACAAATAATTGCTTTAAAATGAATAAAGTACTGACGTTAAAATACACTTTTCCACATTCAGGCTCTATTATTGTTTCCTGTGATGTCACCACCAGTGTTCACAGTTAAATACAGACTGAAACAGAAATACTGTCACTCTCCTTCACAGTGAAGCTCCTGATTTAATAACACTGAAGCTGAATGCACTTCATAGTGCTGCTAATAAGAGCACCAATATGTTCAAACCGGTACATCACACCTGAACATCACACTCAGCTCCCCTCGCTGCTCTCTCTTTCTATATTTACTGAAGAGGCTGCAGAGTTTTATCATCTCTACACGCTGTGAGTGAGCACTTCTTTACTACCGGAGAGGTTTAGGTCCTCTCCCACCTCTCCTCAGCTTTAAAACCACGTGGGATGAGGGGAACAATTCTGTTAAAATGTAGAGAAATCATCATTAACAGTAAGAGCCTGGTTGTTATTTTTTTATGAGTGGATACTCACTGGTTGAGGAAAGCGAACAGGTAACGCATCACCACCAGCGTCGCCCTCGGGACCCCCAGCAGGATCTTACGGATGCACTGCGCCCGCTCGTACATGTTCTCGATCCCTGCGGCGAGAAACACACATCAGAACGCTTGGCCGTTGTTCTATTCGCTCTTTGGTTGTTTTAACTGCATACTTTTCTAATGCAGGATTAGGCTGTTTAGCAGAGAGGGAAGGTTTTTCTTTTTTCTGTGATTTCTAAGCAGATTTATGGACATTTATTCTCAATGGACATCGGAGATAAAGATATCCTCGGGAAGTGTAAGTCACACTGAATCTATAAATATGTTTATCTTTTGTTGCACATTACCAGTAAAGAGACGGCGGTACTCACGGACGCAGGAGATGAGGTCATTGAACCGTTCCTTGGGAAACAGCGGGTTCTCCAGACCACGGAAGTAAAGCTTCAACACTCCAGCCACAGAGTTGATGTCGTGGTTGCTCTCCTCGTCGATCAGCGGGTCGTTACCTGGACGACGACACACAACTAGTCAACCACATCGCTACCCACCTGAAGCTGTCGATCATGTGACCTTCACGGTGACCTTCTCACCTCTCTCGAAGGAGTTCTTGATGTCGTTGACTTCTACCTGAGATCCCGACACCCGGAATATGCCCTGATGCTGAAGACCTGTTGGGAACAGACGGGTGTTTGTCTTTCTTTGAGACTTTTCATGACCTGCAGATATCTCAGATTTTACAAAAAAGTAGTCGTTGCAGTAGTTGGTGAAACAACTACAGCATGCTGAATGTTGAAACTCACCATGTAGGTTGATGTAGCGGATGCAGCTCTCCACAAGCAAGGGTATGGCTTTAGTTGAATCCTATAAACACAATGATCAAGTACATAATTATGGTTGGTTATTGTTTATATATTCAATCTTATTCTGAAGCTCTTATCGACTCCTGGTTCGGATTCTTCAGAGTCAGCATTATTTTCAGCAGATTCAGACTGCCGTAGACAATCATTTGTCATAAATGAGAAGGGATTTTGTGATTGTTTTTGGTAAAATAAGGTAAAATAAAGACAAGCATTCTCTATCTTACGCTGCAAAAGTTAAATTTTTTCTTAACGCAAACAAATTCCACGGAAAAGACAAAAAAAAACGTGTTAGTCCGTCTCTCAATACTTTGATGTTTGTTTGTTTTTCCCCTGAAAAACATGCAAGGAGTGTCTGCATGCCTCCTCTCGGGTTGCAGGTACAACTTCCACCTATCAGAGGATACGGCAGCAGCCTTTATGTAGCCTGTGTGTGACTTTAACTGAACTATAAAAGTGAGGAAATGGTATTTCCAGTAGAAATTACACTCTTGACTGTCAGAGATTACCAGAAACAACCAGAGAAACAACATACAGCCTGATAAGAGTGAAACTCTACCTGGTGCTTGCTATGGGAGTTCTTCCGCCCACGACTGTAATAAGCAGAGAGATAAAGAAAGAGGAGCGTCTCAGTAACATTATTATTATTAACGTGAAGAGAAAATATGCACTGCGACATGAGATAATACCTGGTAGTCAGCAGCTCGGCTTTATATCCTGTAAGAAAACACAAAGATTTAAAGGCAATAAATGCAGTCTGTGTTATAAAATATAAGAGAGAAGAAGAAGTGAGAGAGAGTTTCTGTTGGTCTTACCTTCTGCTAAAGCTTTCTTCAGTATGTCATGTTTGGCCTGCAGCTTGGAGATGAGATTACTTCCCTCCAGATACTCGCGGAATTTCTGAGGATTGAGACATAAAACAAAACACAAAGCTTAATCAATTATTATTAAATATAAAAAATGAGCAAATCAATTCATTTTTTAAACATTTTAACATGACTTCAAGGTGCAAACATTAACTCTATTAGTGTGAACGTGACGCTGTGCTGTTCTCTCACAGTGAAGTAGAAGAGCTCCGTCTCCTGCTGGTTGGCTCGTTTCTTGGCCAGACTCGGTTTGTTCAAGTATCCGTCCGACACGCTGGACTTGACCGACTCGGAGGACGGGCTGTGGGTGAAGCTCTGGGACACGTCGAAGTCCTCCAGCACGGTCATGTCCTGCAGCGTGGTCAGAGTCGCTCCCCAGGTCTTCTTCACCTGGACGGGGGGGACAGACAATGGAGAGGAGCCACTTCAGGTTCACACGAGTCTCACAGAGTTAAATACCTGACAAATCAACGTCACATTCATCAAACCGATGCAACTATTGTGTGATTTTCTATAATATCGCAGTATATATCATTAATGTCGTCAACAAAAACTGTGACGAAGAGTATTCGTTGACGATCCTTTTTAAAAAAAGTAACCTTGGAAAATGAGAACTATGATGAAATGTTTTACATTTTTCATCAACAAATAAAAACTAAAAACAGATCACGGACTACTGATTTTGGTCTGTAAACATCACAGGATCTTCTCTATGGAGGACCGGACCTGCCAAAATAAAAAATAAATTAATAAATATATAAACGACTCAATAAATAAATAGATATGCCATTAAAGTAGCAAAAATAAAATGAAAAAATAAATGTAGTCATTAATGAATTGATGAAATGTGACATAAATTGATATTTATGTTTTAATTTGTATTTTTATTTGTTTACTTTTGTATTAATTCCCTTATTTATTTACTCTTCTGTTTAATTTCCACTTTTATTTATTTATTTGAATGACTTTCTAAATTTATTTTTGCATTTATGTTTTGATTATTTTCATATTTATTTTTAAACGTATGTATTTATTTATGTGTTCAAGCATTTATCTATATTAATACTTATTTATTTCCCCAAACTTATTTATCTCTGTATTCTTTTCTTTATACATTTATTCATACATTTGTTTTTTCTCTTCTACTGTTGTTTTAATTATAAAAGCCCAACCATAGACAAATAGACTAAATTAATGAATAAATAATTAAACCCATGATTTGGGCTGTAAGTGATCAAAGTTTCATTTATCACAGACCCAAATCATCACTGTTATAAAGCCGTTTTCCTGTTGCTGTGAGGTAGAGAGGACCTTGGATTTTGCAGAGAAAGCATGAGTATCCTGCACATGGTCAGTCCCAAATTACTCCACCAAACACTGAATACATCACTCTGAGAGGCTTCAGCAGGTAGGACATTTGATAAATATGAGCTCAGAGCTGCATGTGAATCTATTTTTCCACCTCAAAACAGCTCTGAACTTCCTGCATGGACGGACGACTGAACACCTGAATAAATGCCATCGCAGCACAACGCTTCACGGATCACCAGTTATGAATTATGAATTATTTCAGGGTGGACTTTCATTTCCTAAAACGTTTGATGAAGTGTGTGTGTGTGTGTGTTTATGTAGACCACATATGCAAAGTGTGTTTGTAGTTACAGCGAGGATAATGGCTGTTAGAGTGTTTTTATTTGTACATGATAATCAGGGTGTTTGTGAGCTGCTGAGACGTGCAGACGCAGCTCATTAATCCAGACTCCTTCAGCATCTTTATGCCCTTCAGGGTGAGTCAACAGCTGCCCTCTGTGCTCGCTACACAACAACAGGGAGGACGCCGCACGCCAAGTTTATTTTTAGAGGCTACATCTGCGACATTATCACCCCATTAAAACTGTATACATTACCATAACTCTGTGCAAAGTTTGTAGCTGTCAGATGAACATTTTAATCATAATCAGGGAGGTTTTTGGCAACAGTAGTGGGGTCCATATTGGTGCAACACTTAGAAATATCTCAACAACTAATGAATAAATTGCCAGGAAAGTTGGTGCAGATATTAACGGTCTCTGGGGAAGAAATCCAAATGAGTTTGGTGACTTTTCATGTAGCGGCAGCCTGGTTCTAGACCGTCCACATCTCAGATACTTTCAGTGATTTAAATTGCTTTTATTGAGCTCATTGGGAGCCGTTTCCCTGATTGGAAAACAACCGTGCTAATCAGATCTTGTCGGGTTAAGAAGGGAAAGGCCTGAGAAGAAAAATGACAACTAGACTAGATGACGCTGACAAAGTTGTACAGGTTGATGTAAATAATGTTAAATCCTCAGAGCAAATGTTACAACAGCTTCTGTGTCGAGTAATAATGACTGAGGTAGTGATTGGTTAGAGCAAAACAAAATAAACTTCCCCCCAAACAGAAATCGGCTAACATTAACACAATAGTCGTGTTTCCATTCAATATTCACGCAAATTTTAAGCAAACTTTTGAAATGTCGCAAAAAAAAATAAATGCAAATTAGACGCGTTTCCATCAACTGGTTTGGAGCGACTAAACTCGCTCGTTGCTAAGGTAGGAGGAGTTTAACACAGAGTCCTGCACCAGGTCGGGTATGCGCGAAAAAGTTGTGTAACGGGTAAAAAAAATTGTTAATATAAATTCATGAGCACAGGTAAAAATGAACTAACTGCAGGCAGGCAGCAGGTGAGAACAAAAATGTATTTTTTGGAGAAATCAGAAATCAAAATGATTGTGCAACCCGGTAGCTCATCTGGTAGAGCGAGCGCCCATGTACCAAGGCTGTGTTCCGCGGCCCTTTACTGCATATCGTCCTCTTTCTCCTCCCTTTCATAACTATTACTGTCACTATCAATAAAGGCAAAATGCCCAAAAAAATAATTAAAATGATTGTGAAGTATTTTTAACATCTAATTCAGCTAATATTATCCAGCATAATCAGCTGCCAGGATTTAGTTTTTTATTGTGAAAGCCTGGCACTATTGGCGCAGAACGTGCTCGCCATCTTGGCATCGAGCGCAGCCAGTGAAGGAGACTTTTCTGGATTTGTGATTTAACCAGGGACTATGTGTTTAATCACGGGTCGGTTTCAGTAATGAGATTTGTGGGTGTGGTTTTGCAAAAAACTGGACCCATGCAGGACTCAGGAATGCAGGAAATATATTTGTAAGCATGATTTCTTTATGTCACGGATAGTTATTGTAGTAAATGTGGACATTTTGAGCATCGCTTTAGTTTGTGTGTCTTACCTCTTCGTTCTCGATCTTCAGAGACGCCAGGCGCGTCTGCAGCTGCGTGAGGCGGAGGTTGAGCTCAGCCTGGAGCTGTGGCTGGGAGGCGATCTGGGTCACCTGACAGGAAGTGGATCAAATCAGGAAATAAATCAGTGTCCAGAGAAAACAACGACTCAGATATGTGCTCATATATGTGTCTTTTATTTTTAAAAAGGTCAGTTTGAGAATGTTAGTGCCACAAAGATTATTCTAGTTAGAGTTATGACGCTAATTCTCTCTTGATAAAGAAATGAATGTAATAATAATAAGTCACATTGGTGTGTTTGTTCCTACATTTTTATCTCCAAACATAATCCCAAAAAGTGACTATACGTAGGACTCTTGTGGTTAATATGATATACTGACTGCGTCGCCCATGTGAGCCTGGAAGCTGAAGCGCTGCGGGGGGCAGAAGGCGGTGGGGTAGAGGCCCAGCAGACGCTGCCGGTCCCGGGCGGGGTCCAGGCCCTCCACGGCCCCCTCCAGCACCTCCAGACCCGCCCTCCTGGAGGCTTCAAGGCTCAGTTCGGCTGATAGGTAGGTCCTCAGAGCCCGGCTTAGACTGGAGTGGTACCCTAGGTCACAGCACTGGGACAAAGAGGATGGACATATTGATATCTTGAGTTGAGCATAGTGTCCCCATGACATTGATTTTCTCTGTTAAAAAATGAGTCCAGACTTCACTGCAGTGTTCATGAGTTTGAGACTTTCTGCAAACAGCCTGCAGCTTTTACTCACAAAATCCACCAACCTCTCTAGTGATGAGTAGAAACATAAACTTATACTCACGTCTATGATGTCGGGCAGGTCGTGGATGTAGTATTTAAACACGGAGGCGTTGGTGGCCTCCAGAGTCAACAGATACTCGTTCCTGGCTTTAAGAGTCTTCAGCTTGTTCTCAGAGTACTTTGCCTTCCTCTAATGAAGAAAGAGACACAGATTGAATCCAGAAAACAACTCTCATCATTCATCAGAAAGGTTCCCCTCCTCATGATGTGTCATTTAACCTGTATCATGAATAATATTATAGTCCGGTAGAGGAGAAGAAGCCGTTGTCTTTCAGCAATAAACACATTTGAATCATCCAGCGGTGTCGTTTCTATTCAGTCACATGTGAAAATCCCTGTGTGTCAGGTAGAAACTATTGGATGTGAGATATAGTGGATGCAGTTAAGGGAATTGAGACGCCCCCCCCCCGTACCTTCTCCCTCATCTTCTCCATCTTGCGGGCGGCGTTGCGTCTTTGGTGGCGCTCTTCTATCCGCAGGCCGAACACCGGCTCCACCCCTCCGCTCGTCCCCGACACACCCTTCACGCGGCCCTCCTGGCGCTCCGCGTCCCGCAGCTTGGTTTCCGCGCTGATCGTCTCCACGTGGTACATGTGATACGTCTTCATCACCTAGGTAACAGCAGACCATAACAACAAGCATTCAGCGTCTGAATCAAATGGACCAGAGAAACTGCGAAAACAACGTTATGCTGCAGCCTTTTATTCCTCAAGGTTATCAGGTCCTCTCTAATCTGATTCTCTGTGTTTGGACTAGAAGCTTTTAAGGCAGCGCTCTGACTGGAATAAACTCTGACTTCTGACGGACAATAATCAGAAAATTGAGTCCTTTAAGGCTCTTTCAGATCTGAAGAATAATGTCAGGAAGGCAGAAGTTCAGAATGAAAAAACATCTCTGAATGTGAGCTTTAAAAACATGTCCTCTGTGCCTCTTTACCTCGGCACAGTTTCTAGTTCATTCTGCACAAACAAAACTACTTTAATGATATTTCAACCTTTCATTTGATTCTTTGTCTGCCTCCTTTTACAGGGTGTCTGCAGATATCAGAGCGTTTCATAGTTCTTTTTATATAGACCAATAGACCAAATATAAAGAAATGTCTGTTAGCTTTGTGTAAAACTGATTTAAAAACATTTTCAGAGAGCTGCTGACTTACGGTGTAAAGCTCGTTGAGAAGCTTCATGAGGTCTTCCTGAAGCTGAAAGATGATCTCCTTACTCTGACAGAAGACAGAGGAATATCATTAGCACAAAGTAAATAAATGCATTCACACAGTGTGACAGTAAGTACACATTTGGAGGTACTTGTACTTTACTGAGTATTTCCATTTTAAGCTAAACCAGGGCTGTCAATCAATTAAGATATTTAATCACCAATTATTCACACATTTTTTATCAGTTCTAAATGTACCTTAAAGGGAGATTTGTCAAGTATTTAATACTCTTATCAACATGAGTGGGCAAATATGCTGCTTTATGCAAATGTATGTATATATTTATTACTGGAAATCAATTAACAACACAAAACAATGACACATATTGTCCAGAAACCCTCACAGGTACTGCATTTAGCATAAAAAATATGCTCAAATCATAACATGGCAAACTGCAGCCCAACAGACAACAACAGCTGTCAGTGTGTCAGTGTGCTGACTTGACTATGACTTGCCCCAAACTGCATGTGATTATCATAAAGTGAGCATGTCTGTAAAGGGGAGACTCGTGGGTACCCATAGAACCCATTTACATTCATATATCTGGAGGTCAGAGGTCAAGGGACCCCTTTAAAAATGTCCATGACAGTTTTTCCTCGCCAAAATTTAGCGTTTAGTTTGGAGCGTTATTTAACCTCCTTCATAACATGGTAGTATGACATGGTTGGTACCAATGGATTCTTTAGGTTTTCTAGTTTCATATGATATCAGTATCTTCACTCTAGCTTTTGATTTAACATGAATGAAAACATACTTATGAATACTATATTACATTTCTGCCTATAAATCCCCCTAAATGAAAAACACTGTTCCTTTAAAGAGCAGGCGAGAAAGCAGCCAATGAATATTGAAAACGTTTCAATTCACAATCGATGTGTCATCTGATCGACCTTCATCGAGACCACCGATCAAACTATTTAGAACGATCGGAGCACCCTTATGCATCAGTATTAATCTAATAATGTCAGAGACATTTTAATGCACAATGAGTACTTTTAATTTTCATACTTTTAATGCATTTTGCTCATAATATTGTTCAAGATTATTGCTTTGGCATGCAACAATGGTCTCCGGCTGGAATCGAACCAGTGACGTAGCGGTTATGTAGCATTGATAAAAGTATTGATTACAGCCACTTTAAGTAAAAGGTCTGAGTGCTTCTCCCAGTGTAAAGAAATACAGGTGATCTGAGCAGCACCAGATGAATAAAAGGACAAACAAATTAATTCATAAAGCTCAAACTGGATCCCGGTCTCATGCATTAAACAGCTCCAGTTATGTGGCAGCACATTAATATTACATTATGCTAAATGCCTGTGGATTCCCAGGATGGATGGATCCCGTTCCCATAGCGCCCGCTGAGAAAAAGATCAGCTGAGCCCGTCGCCATGGCCACAGGACTGTCAGCGTTGTCATGGCCACCCGGCCGTCCGTCTCCTCCTCAGAGCAGAGTTAGAGAGAGGACACGGCGATGTGATGGAGGTCTGACTGTTTATAGCTGCTGGCGGCCGCTGCACTTTAGTCAGTATGAATAAAAGAGGAGCCGGAGGACAGATTAATAATGAACGCGCTGAGCTAAAGTTGGAGGCGGTTTTCAGGCGTGCGTGACTGTGCGTGTTTAATTTGTTAAACTCCGAGGCAGTTCGACCGACCTCGGGGGAAAACTGACTTTACTTTTCATTAGAATCAACTCTGGTACTCAAAGACGCCGCATGAAAAAATAACAAGCCTAGAGGAAAAGTCTCATCACATTTACTCACTGAAGTACTGTACTTCAGCTAGATACTGAGGTACTTGTACTTTACTGGAGTATTTCCATTAGATGCTACTTTATACTTCTACTTCACTATATTTATTTAAGAGCTATAGGTTACTACTTACTTTTCAAATAAGGATTTTAACATGATCAGTTTATAAAATATGATCCATTGTAGGTCAGGAAAAAAAAGCCAGGGGAGGCGGGTAATATCAGTTTTATATTCCGAGAAAAAACTCACAATTTCTGAGATTAAAGCAGTAAATTTACGAGAAAAAAACTCACAAATTTACAAAAGAAATCTTGAATATTCGCTAAGATTGAAGCAGTAAATTTACAAGAAAAAAACTCACAAATTTACAAGAAATAACTTGAATATTCTCTGAGATTAAAGTGCTAAATTTATGAGGAAAAAACACAAATTTACGAGAAAAAAACTCGAGGAACAAAATCTGCCAGTTCTGTGTATTATTATAATATATACAGTATAATGGAAAAAAGAAACGTATTTCAAGTTATTCCATTTTTTGCAAAATTATAGTGCAGTAATCTGTTTCATTCTGTCTTGTTTCAAGCTTTTTAACAAATTGTTTTAATATTAAAACACAGTATTTTTACTTCATTAGAAACAGAAATGTATCGGAAACTTTTTAAATATGTTTTTTTCATTGCTGTTTTTTGCATCCAGCACTGTTTTGTTTCGAGGTAATGTCAGGAAAGTTTTAAATTAATTGATTTAAAATTAAAACAATCTTTCAATCATTAATCTGCGATTAAAGATTTTTCACTTGTTTTAAGAAAATAAGGTTTTTAGGACTCGATCATATAATAAAACACCAAAAAAGACGTAATTTTTTCTGCATAATGAGTACCATTACTTTTGATACTTTATATACATTTTGCTGATAATACTTCAGTACTTTAAGATAAAATATTTAATGTAGGATTTTTCGACATCTTCCACCGCTATTATCTGCCCACTTCAGGCCTACTGAACATTTCCCTTCTGATCTGTGATGAATCCCTGCAGCATGCTAATGTACAAAAGCTTTACAATTAAATATTAATGAATGAAGATTCACTTTCTTCTACATTAAGTACACATGTGAAGAAAAACTGCCGGATTTATTACATTTTCTTTCCCCTCTTTTGCTCAGCCGGTGAACATGCTTCACTTCACAATCCATTACTGGAGACTGCGACAGATTTAGAGCCGGACACTGAGGGGATATATGGGGACGTCTACTGGAACATTTATATAGATTTACAGTAAAACGTTGGCTTTATATTGGCAATAAAACACCACCTTAATTACAGGTTATTACGGAGGTCCCATGACGTATCGTGTCAGAAGCTTTTCTATCCTGAGAATAAGTGCTGTGGTCAGTGTTGCCAGATTGGACGAACAAAAAGTGGCTCTATCAGAGACTAGAACCACCCGATGGTCATAAAAGTATTGATTGCAGTCCGTGGCTCTCAGCTCCAAGACGTGAATCTTTAAAACTTTTAAAAAACATTAAACTTTATAATTTGACCTCTGCATTTTACCCATCCTTAGGCGCAGTGGGTAGCTGTGAAGCGACCTGTTCAGTGTCTCAAGGCTACTTCAACATGCACAACCGAGGATCGAACCGCCTACCTTGCGGTTTAAGGACAACCCACTTTACCCACTAGGCTACAGCCGCCTCACATCTCTAAAAAATAGATTTGCTACATTTTACTTTTTCTACAGATTTGATCTGTGACTCAAAAGCGTGAGTTTTGTGATCTGTTGCGCCCCCAGTGTTCATGGTAATGACGTACAACAGTGCTCTATGGCTCAGAGGAAGAAGAGATATCAGACTCACCCTCTTCAGCAGGCGGGCAGAGTCCTCGCTGATGTGTGTGAGGCGGCTGATGACGTTGTTCAGGTAGAGGTCGCTGAGCGTGGCGTGGTCCTTACTCTCCCTCCTCACCTGGAAACGAGAGAGACAGAAAGAGACAGAGGTGTGATGAAGGAATATGTCTGATGTTTTCATATTTCTTATTATAAAAGAGTCTCAAGCAAACACTCAAACACAAACAACCGACCTGGTTTAACAGCAAGTACCAGCAGTTGACCGGAGAGAGCAGGTTCTGATCTTTTCTGGAAGAGACAAGAGTAGAAAAATATATATCAATTTAAACTTCTTTTTTTGTAATCAAAGCAAACACAAATGATATACTGTATATGCATTGATTTCTTACTTGTATTGCTGATGGTCTTTCGTGCTGCGTGTTTTGGCCATGAACCTCTCGGCGAGCTTCTCCAGGTTTCGGGAATACTCCGTCTCGATCTCGGACTTCTTCCTGAAGAAGTCCTGCAGGTCCTGAAGCAGCTGGACTCTCATCTCGGTCTGCTGCTCCAGACAGCGCTGCTGCTCCACCAACTGGGCCCGGACATCTACACACACACACACACACACACACACAGATGGACGTCAGTGTGAATTAGACACTTTTGACAATTTGTTTATCCGTGGCAGCAAAATAACTGGAATATTTATCTTTCATTGTAACGCCACAAAGATTGCTTCTGTACAGTTCATTTATCTTGTTGTTGACATTTCACTAAAATGGAAGGAGTCTGTCTGTTTGTCCTTCGATTTTCATCCAAAAGAATTGCACGGAAATTTATAAAACTGATTTTGTCGGTTCGTATGAATGCTTGCACAGCCCTGCGGAACATTTGAGCGAGGGCAAATGATGGATGGACCTTGACTTCAGCAGTTTGTTGCACAGAGAGCATACAGTATATTTGTGGCGGGCCTTGGAAGAACAGGAGTTTGTTTTCAGGGTAACGGACTGTCTGACAAACGGGCTTTTTACGGTCCAACGAGACATTTTTGGGACTATTGGTGTTTCGGAATAACTAGCTTTTATATCTTGTGTTTAACAGAGATGTGCTCATAAGTTTCTTGGAAATAAGTCAGCATGAAAAAAAGCATAAAAAATGACTAATTGACTAAAGAAATCATAGCCGACTAACGAGTGATTAGTCGACTAACTGATTAAGAGGAGGCAGCCCTAAAAACCCAAAGATATTCAGCTCACAGGGACATAAAACAGAGATTCTTCTCATATTTGAGAGGCTGAAAACGGTGAATGTTTAGCGTATTTGCTTGATTAATTATGTTTAATAAATGTTTAATTTTCTGTCCGTGGCCTAATCCGTTAAATCAGCTGTTCAGCACCGCCCCTCCTCTTCTTCTTCCTCCCTTTTAATCCCTTATAATTACTGATGAAGATGGTCCATTTCTACTCCGAGGAGTCACCTTGGACGACATCCTCTGGCCGCATTGAAAAAAACGACACACATAGACACTCCCTGTGTGCGCACACACACACACGCACACACACACACACTATCAGTCAGTCCTACAGTCAGCATGGTAATGCCTGGCTGCACGCTTCACTGGTCGAGCTGTTTCAGAGCTGAATCCATCTGCAGCAGGAGGGAGGGAGCGGGAACAGAATACACAATGGTAACACACACACACACACACACACACACACACACACACAGACAGACAGACACACACACACACACAAACGCACACACAGACAGACACACACCAATCCCTGAGGGGACCCTATCCACTCCACTACCTGTTGTCTTGGCAACCACACACTGCGTGCGAACCATGTGATGAGGAAGGTGAAGACAAGAGCTCGGATCTGCCGCATCGACACACATACACACACACACACACACACTGGACATGCTTCATAGATCTCTATGGAAACACTGCCATGGCCTTGGTCCTCACAAGTCTATGAAACTCTGTGTATTACTGTATGTGTTTGTGTTTATTGATTGTGGCGTTGCTGTTTGACTAATTTAAAATGGCTGCCGTCTCACACACACTGGGAATGTGCAACACTTTCATATAAATGAACGTCTGCTTCGCTGCAACACATTTCACCCTGGGCGTGGAGAGAATACTCGTTTCTGATTGGCTCGGGGCATCCCAAATATGGTTTGCGGCGTCCCGGCGGTCAGAGGTTTAATCACACTTGTAAATTGGTGTCGGGCCTCTGTTGTGGGCTGCAGGTAACCATGGCAACACTACCGATGCTTTAAAGGAATAGTTTGACATATTAGGAGGTATTTGCTTTTTTTGCTGAGAGTTGGGAAAGAAGCCGGTTAGCTTAGCTTAGCATAAAGACTGGAAACAGAGGGAAACAGCTAGCCTGGCTCTGCACCTTTAAAACTCACAAATTAACACGTTATATCTCATTGTGTACTTTAGGGCTGCTCGATTATGACAAAAATCATAATCACGATTATTTTGGTCAGTTTGGACACATCATGCATTTAGAAAGAACATTCTGTAGCCTACATTTTAAAGTTAAATGCATCAATTAAGAGATTACATCTATGATGAACTGTGTGCTCTAGCAAACAACGGTAATGACACGTCGATAAAAGTCACACACAGAAAGCATGGTAGACAAAACGGGGTCCGTGTTTCAAGATGGGTCAGGTTGGTTGCCGACATCGCCGCACTGAGGACAGTCCGCCCCGGTTGACAGTCACGCCGGGAGCAGGGAGCCCCGTCCCTCCTCATCCCTCAGAGCGAGCATTAAGCGGCGAGGTCCAGGCGAGGGGAGCTGTAAAGCGTCACCCCAGGACTTTCCAAGCCAACCAAGAGACGGTCGCGGTGCACCACCACGGGGAAAAATACGTAGAGACCGAAGTGTAAAAACGACAAACCCTGAGGGGTTATGTGTTGGATTAATTGTTCTGCTTACTTGCGGTTTATTAAGCTGTGATTGGGCGATCGCTGTTCCCGGGGGGGAGGGGTTTAGCAGGCGGTCGGCTACCATCACAAATAAATCATTGCTCGTTCAATTCAAATATCGTAACATTTAGTCGTACGTTATCTTGTACATTGTGGTTCCATGGATGTATAAGACGACTTGGATACGGTGCCACCGCTCAGCCTTGCTTCCAAGTTTTTCCAGTGGCCACTCGCGGCAACTTTCCTGGAGCCGAGAAAAGCAATTTAAACATCTGTGACATCATCACAATGTTTTTGACGTATGCGCCAGGTGATTCTCATTGGTTTGAATAGGCGCAATCTTGAGGTCCAGTATCCAGTTCTTATTAAATCTCCATTTGTGGTTCTTACTTAACATCTGGTTATGAAAAGTCATATTTTTTTGTCATAGGCTCTTTTTAATGTTCAGTTTCTGGAACGTATTTCCAGTGAAAATTAATTTTTGCCTTAAGGATTACAAACCGAATTTGTCTTTTCTGTCATCGATCAGCAAAAAAGCCCAATGAAAAAGGGTGACATCTGTGAAAATGCCCTAAATAACAACAGGTTCCTTTAGTTTCAGAGGTTAGACTACATCCACCAGAATCCCATTAGAGAAGTTTGATGTTTTACTTCTATAATACACCTCTTTATATGCACATTTTCATTGGTACAACTTCATCGCCTGGCTGTTTGACGAGGAATAGCTGCTATGTATTTAACCTGTCACATCAAATATCCACATAACTAATAACTGTTGTGGTCCTCTTTCCTAACAGTTTATCATTTCACTCGCAACAGTCGACATATAGAAACTAAATACCAGATATTCTCTCAGGCGATGAATCTGTGATGTATTTGATCTCGTGGAATAAAACAAACTAGCTCCATGTAGCAGACTCTCTTTGCCTTTCTAGCAAATCCCAGTCATAGTTTCCGCAGGGATTTCAGACTCCACATCAAAGAGACGTTAACTTCACTGCCGACAAAATTATGTGGTACATTTCCTCTTTACATAAACGGTTACCACCAGAGGAAGAGCTGCTCCAGAGACTCAAATATCTCAGCAACTATCAAGAGGACTGCCAAGAAATTTTGTACCAACATTCATGATGAGTTGTAATAACTTTAGTGATCCTGACTTTTCCCTCTAGCGCCACCAGCAGGTCAAACTTTCAAATATCTGCAACACGAATGACATTCAGCCTCAGCTGTTCGTTGTATCTGGGTTTTGGACAGTTAGAAGACGTCTCCTTGGGCGTTCAGAATATCATGATTTGCATTTTTCTGCTCATTTATAAACCAAACAATACATCAATTAATCCAGAAGATAATCAGATTAACTGTCTGCTGATCAGCTGATAGTGAAAACAATTGTCAGCTGCAGCAGAGGAGAGTGTGAATGAAAGGTTTGCTGTTGCAGAAAAAGAGGAGGATTCAGGCAGATCCAGCGAGGAGGCGAGATTATATCAATGAAACTCCCCTGCTTGGATCACAGTCAATTGAAAGTGAAAGGAGGACATCCGCCGCACTTTAACTTTTGATGTGTGAAACGCTTCTTCTTAGAAAACCTCCTAATGCGTCCTCGTAACACCCCCAAAGACAAGACTCGGCCTCTTTGATCAGAGCAGCTACAGTCGGCATCAGCACAATGTAGCACGGTGGGAAAACTACGCAGACGATATAGCGAGCAGAAAGAATTTGTCTCGAGAAATCTGCAGACTGATTCAATCTGAGAGCTCTACAGAGAGAGATTTGTTGCTTTAGCTGGCGGGACGGAGCGCTCAGGTCAGGCACCGCCGAAAGGTTTCAAGGTTATTTTCTTCGTTCAAAGTGACATTTAGCGACATTTTCACACAAAAAGAAGTCCATTTTGTTGCTTTTTAACCACATGAAATCTGGATCAGTTACGTCCTGGACAAAAACGAGATTAATTTCAATCACCTACGTTTCTCCACATTAGTGAATTTATAAGCACACAGCTCTGAAACATGTCCCAAGAAGACTGCCATTTGTTGAGATGAAGACAATAAAAAGCAGAAAAATTGAATCCGCTGCCAAAATCCTCAGTGTGATGAGCACCTGGAGACGACGGGCGTCTAGACTTCCCCTCTTTAAAGAGTCTGAGCTCCAGCAGTGAAATGATTTCAGCTGCATTCTCATTATACATCTAGAAACACTCCCATCAAAGACAATCCATGTGTCTCCAGTGACAAAAAGATTCAGTCTCAAGTTAAGGCTGCCTCCTTGTAGTTAAGGCTGGTCGATGTGGCCTTACAATGACTTGTGGTCAAAAACTTCATATTTTAGGGCTTCGTGATGAGCAAGAAAAGACCTGCACCACCTGCGAGACTGTCATCGTTGTGCATATTCAACCCGTACAGCTTATCACATACAGCTATGGACTAGAGGTGGGACCAAGTCATTGTTTTGCAATTCACAAGTAAGTCTCAATTCCTAAACTCTGAGTTTCGAGTCCTAAAAGAAGTCACAATGCGCTCGTCACCATATGTAATGCCATGTAGTTTCCGAACCGCACCTTTTGCAGACTGAACTTAGTTTTTTTATTGAACACCGCATAGTTTTTGTACGCAAAAGAAATCATCTTTAGTAACGTAACGTTAGTTCTTCATGGTTCTCTGATGTTGGATCGGTTCATACAAAGTGTTGCTGGGAATGAATAGCGTTAATGTCAGTTGATTCAGGAAATGAAAATGATTCGTGGCTCACTCTTTAATCTTTGGGCTTGGGGGGGAAGGTATTAAGTGTTTTCAAGTCAAAAGGCTCAAGTCCAAGTGAAGTCACGAGTCATTGGTGTAGATTGGTACAGATTGAGCTGCATTGTTACATTGGATTTTGTCAAATCGAGTCTGAAGTCATCAAATTCATGACTCAAGTCCAAGTCATGTGTGAGTCCACACCTCTGGTACCAGATGATTCAACGACAGACATCCAGCTCAATGAACAGTTACATCAGAAAACAGAGCAAAACAAACACTAATTCATGTGTATGCGGCACTATAGTTGCTCAATTCACCCAAAATTAACAGAATATTAAGGTTGATGATTGGACATTTCTTGCTAAAAAAAACACCTTGGGAGTCGTAGTTAACTTCTGCCCCCAAGTTTTCATGTACACACGTTTGTATTTGTTGACTTTTTATTCAAAGAATCAGGTATTTTGCTAACACAGTTCATCTTTTGTACTGATGATTACCGAGCATCCTCTGTCCGTCACCTCACATCGTCTGTGGTCGAAATGAAAGGGACGCCAAGAACAGGGATGGGTTTACTGAACTGTTTGCCGTTCTTGATACTGTTTCCTCTAAAGAGGAAGCATATTGGGGTTCTTAGAGTCTCAGATAAGGTTTCACAGTTCTTTGTCTGTTATCTCTGTGTCTTTGTAGCTGCTGTCGATGGTTATCACGTGTGGTGTAGCGAAAAAATAAATAAATAAACGTCTCAATGTGATCTGGATCAGTGTCCCAGCATAAAGAGACAAATCACTGAACTGTTGTTGGGAGCAACTAAAGATATGTGGCAAACGTTGCAGGTTTAAAAACGATTTTAACAGATAGTTTTGCCTCAGTTTGTCAAAGACGAGACAATTAATTCTTTCAATTTGGGAAATTGACAATTAATATTCTATACTGCACAGATGGCAACCTCCACGTCTGAGAAGTGAAGCCAATGCTGAAGTGCCTTTAACTTGCATTCTTTCTAACAGCCAGCAGGGGGCGACTCCTCTGGTTGCTAAAAGAAATCTGATTGTATAGAAGTCTATGAGAAAATGAGCCTACTTCTCACTTGATTTATTACCTCAGTAAACATTGTAAACATGAGTTTATGGTCTCAATCGCTAGTTTCAAGTCTTCTTCAATACAGTATGATGTTCATTTAGTAAATTATGGTCCCATTTAGAGTCAAATAGACCATAAAGCAGGGGATGCTTTAGGGCGGGGCTACCTTGTGATTGACAGGTCGCTACCACGGCGTTGTCCGGTCTTGGAGTTGTCCATGTTTTCGTCTTAGAACTTCAACCCTTTCACAGTGTGTAAATTGTAAGATTTGGTTACCTAAAAATGTCATTCAGCGTTTTCTGGTTGCAAAAAATCAAGATGGCCATGGCCAAAATGCCGAACTTGAGGCTTCAAAACAGCAGTCCACAAACCAATGGGTGACATCACGGTGACTACGTCCACTTCTTATATACGGTCTATGATACTGCATGTCAACTTTGTGCAATTAGCTAAAGAGAAAATTAATCGGCAACACTTTTCAATCCTTTTTTCAGGCAAAAATGTCAAACATTCTCCGGTTCCAGCTTCTCAGTAGGCTTGCCGCGGTAGTTCCCGGTGTTACACAGTGGTCGGGCACACACCGGGCTGCAGGTTTCCAGGAGGAAATGGACTTGGAATAAACACTGTATAGATGATTCATCAATGAAGGCGAGAGAGTAATTGTCAAATTAACTGATAATGAAAATAATGGTTAGTTGTATAATCTATTCTCAGATGGCTGACTTCCTTCCATCCTCAGTGCCGACTAAAACTGGTCCAACTGGTGACCAATTCATTAATTATCCTTCACTCATTCATTATTGTTGGAATGATCTTATCCATCCAAACCCCGTCTACTTATAATGAGTTTTTATCAGTGTGGTGTGATGTCACAGGAACAGGAAGCTCACGCCGCCTTCCCCAGGTGACCGTTACTATGGCGACCAGGTCCAAGGACACGGGGGCAGAGTATACCGCTGGATCATCAAGAATCACACACACTCTGATGGAGGGCCTTTTAATTCAGAACATATGACTGGATGAAGAGTCACTTCATTTATCTATTGACGCCCCTCCATCCTTCTCTTGCAGGTATGCAGATGTGAGGTCACTAATCACCTGCATGCACACGCAGGCAAAAACAAGAGCTGCAGCCGCCGCCGCATGCAGCAGGAAACTCTTCATCTCTGCCTGCCGTCTGTCTCTCCACTCCCCCCTGCAGAGCTCTTTTCTTTCCTCTTTTTTCCATTTGCATTTTCTCATTAAGAAGCTCCTCGCCTGCTTCAGACAGAAGAGAAGGAGGTGCCACACACACAAACACACGTTTGGCGAGGTGACGCTCCAAATATCAGGTGCTCGCTCAGTTGAACCACAAAATATGTGCCGTCAGCACTGTGCATAATCTCTCTCCGCTGCTACCTTTCCACCTCACCTCAGCGAGTGGACCCCACCTCCTCCTCCTCCTCGTGAGAAGAGCGGCCGCCACCTCCTGTGTATACATTACACACCACCTCCTGCACGGACCAATCAGGAGCCGGAGCAGGGAGGCAGACTTGGAAAGCACATAGTTACAACGCAGATCTATACGCTGGGCTCTCGGCAGGAGGCGACAGGAGGCGGCCGAGGGGCTTTATGTGAGCGGTCACTTCAATGCGGGGCATCCCCGAGTGTGGTTTGGCACGCCGCCACGGCCACGGCCACACAAACACAGGTACGAGTGTGTATAAACAAGACACACAGTCCTCCTCGCCACCACTGCCACTGCTCCCGGTTAAATCGAATCACTCAAACTCTGTCGATTGTTGCAGTGACAGAACGAGCACAGCAGGGTGAAGACGGATGAGAAGAGGAAGGAAGGGAAGGAGAGGAGAGGAGGAGAAGGAGGAGGAGGAGGGAGTAATTGTGCGTGAGGGGAAGGACATTATTTCTGAATGAAGCTGCTTGAATTTCAAGAGAAAATGCGCCGCAGAGTAAACATTTCATCCTCTTCATATTCTGGAATTTGGGTGGGAAAAAAGAAAAGCTGAAAGTGATGTAGGAATGGGGATGGGGATGGCGTGGGCGTAGGTGACAAGTGAATATGGAGGTGTGAGGAGCCATGTGGCGAGGGGAAGAGCGACAGAACGACACATGGCTGCCTCTGATGGTATTTTGCAGGTGTCCGAATAAGATGTCGCACCAGTAAAGGTCGGACATTTTGAACTGAGCCAGGTAAGAGAGGTGAAGCACCAAGAAGAAGAGGAGGAGGAGGAGGAGGAGGAGGAGGAGGAGGAGGAGGAGGCGGAAGCGGCTTTATCTCACATCACACCTCTGGCTCAGTAAACGAGGCAGAGTTGTAGTTGTACTAAAAGGTCATTCGACTCGTCCGTCGCCGCCCCTACGAAGCAGGGATGGTGGTAACCATGGCGCCAGGAGGAGGAGGAAAGAGGAGGGGTTGTCCCATGGTCATGGCAACCACTATTTCAGGCCTGTCATCATCATCACCTTAAGAACATGTTGCCAGTTTAGCATCACGCCATCAGGTGATCTATGGCGACCACACACACACACACACGCACACACGCACGCTGCTGCAGTCACAGCCTCAGAGGAATACCAATAGAAAGACTCCCAGACCGCCACTAGCCTCAGGAGTGTAAAAACCCTTTTGCACACACACACTCACATGGGCGAAAGAGATGAAGAGGATCTGCAGAATAGACATGAATAGACATGCACACACACACACACACATATATATATATATATATATATATATATATTAAAACCCACCCTCCTCTTCCTCTTCCTCCCCCCCTCAGGCACCATGCAGCACTCAGGATGAACCCAGAAATCCTGACGTCTCATGGTGAGGTGTCAGCTACAACACACACCCTGCACACACACACACACACAGGGATGAATGGATGCAGTGCATGGGCATGCTGGCAGACAGGTGTGTGTGTGATGGCTAGTGTGTGTGCATGCATAGGTGAGAAAAAGGTGGGTGTGACTGTGCAAGGATTGTGTGCCTAAATGTTAATGTTGTGTGCATAAATGTTCAAATAAATGATCTTACCTTTCACCTGGCTCTCGTATTCTGCGAGGATTTCTTTGTCCTTCTTGCTTTTGTTTGAGTTTGACATGTCGTCACAGAAGGTGAGGGTGATCGGCAGGTAAGAAGAAGAAGAAGAAGAAGAAAAAACAAAAGAAGAAGCAAAAAAAACGCCGGTTTTTATTTCCCTCCGTGCGCACCGCCCGAGGCCAACATGCTAGTTAGATCCATCCAGTGCCGCAACAACACAGCCAGTATAGTGGCCACGCACCTCCACGCTGAGGAGCAAGAGGAGGAGGAGGAGGAGGAGGAGGGAGGAGGCGCGTGCAAAATCACGCACACTCAGTGAGAAATAACCCAATAAAAGGAGGAAAAAAATCTAATTAAAAGCTGCAGAATGAGCGTCTGCTTCTAACCGTGCAGCTCCTGCAAACACACCCGCGCGCACATGCACCGGTCTGCAGGGTGGAGGGTGGGGGGGGCAGATAGCCGGGTGCACGCCCACTAGGTAGACATGCACACTCACATACATATGCATGCAGAAACACACTCACACACACACACACACACACACACACACACACACAGTGCACGCTGAGAGAGTCGGTGTTTGATGTTGATCTTCACCTCGCTGTAACCTTTTCACACGTGCACGCGCACACAGGCTGACCACCAAGCCGATAAGCGCGTGCGTGCGTGCGAGTGATGGAGATATGTGTGCGTGTGTGTGTGGAGTGAAATGCCGGTGAGGAAATGGGTGTGTCCGCTCTGGAGGCGGGACTTAGTGACGTGATTGACAGTTGAGGTGACCAGTGTGAGTCACATGAGCAGAGCAGCCAAAGACATTAATGAATGGAAGAAGCAAGGGAGCAGGTTCAACCATTTATCTAGTAGTTTTTAGGAAAAATGCACAAAAAATATATTGGAATTGGTGGGCAGACACTCAATATTAATAGTCTCTGATCAGGAGCAACAAAAAAAAAAAGTGCCATCCTTATTTCCAACTGAGCTTTATGACTTTCTAACATGTGCCTGGTTCAGTAATCCTTCATTGTTTGTAGCAACCAACCAAACTCTGTTTAAAAAAAGGTATATTTTCTCTAAACGTTATCTTACTTACATCACTTTCCAACAAGAAGTGCTAAAAACGGTCATTTCAAACAGGGACTCTGGCACAGGGACTCACTGAGCTCTCGGGCCCCTGCGCCTGGTTCAGTAATCCTTCATTGTTTGTAGCCAATTTTATTTTTATTTGCTTATTTAACTGTCCAATTACAGTATATTTTCTCTAAATGTTATCTAACTTACATCACTTTCCAACAAGAAATTCTAAAAACGGTCATTTCAAACAGGGACTCTGGCACAGGGACCCCCTGAGCTCTCGGGCCCCTGTGCCTGGTTCAGTTATCCTTCATTGTTTGTAGTCACCAACCAAAGTCTGTTAAAAAAAAAATCACAACATTTTAATTGTATTTGCTTATTTAACTGTCCAATTACAGTATATTTTCTCTAAATGGTATCTTACTTACATCACTTTACAACAAGAAGTATTAAAATCAGTGATTTCAAACAGGGACTCTGGTACAGGGACCCCCAGAGCCCTTGTGTCACTGTGCCTGGTTCAGTAATCCTTCTATTGTTGTAGCCACCAACCAAACTCTAAAGGTATATTTTCTCTAAACATTATCGTACTTACATTATGGTCCGGTGCAGCGACTGCTAAATTCCTTTAATTTCTAAACAAAATCTAATATAGTCTGAAAAACAAAGATCTGTAAAACACACAATATTTGCCTGTGAAATGTAGAGGAGTAGAAGTATAAAGTAGCATAAAATGGAGATACTCATGTAAGTACCTAAAAAGTACAGTAGGCTAATTGAGTAAATGTACTTAATATTAATAACAATAATAATACATTTTATATCATGCTTTTAAAAGTACTCAAATGCACTTTACATGGTAAAAACAGCAAAATAAACAGTAAAAGTAATAATAAAAACAAATTCAAAATCAAAATCAAATTACATTAAAACAGTATTAAGACAATTAGCCTTACAAACATATATCTTATAGTCTACTATATTTATTATATGATATGATTTGATAGAGATGATATTGAGAACTAATATATTGTAAATTGATTTTTTATTATCTGATATAATTATACCTGTTTTTAGTATTTGTAACTAGTTTTTTATTACTTTTTTATTATTTGAAAATCTTTGAAAATCAATAAAACATATTTACAAAAAAAAGAAACGAAAAACACCCACAGTTGACCAAAGTGCTGAACTACAAATGAAATGAATACAAAGCAAACAACAATAAGAACAGAGGAAAACAATAAACATAATGTGTACATAATCGTAGTAAAAGAACTGCAGCTACCTCGTGTTCCTATGTGGTCCTTCGTGTTATATCCAGCATTAAAATCAGCACATTTTGCTGCCTCCCTCCATCATCAGAAACCAAACTCTTTCTGTCTAAAGCGAGTAGAGTCAGATCAGTCACAATGACGGACCAGCTCAGATGTAATAAATGTCACAGTGTGCATCTCCATCAGGTCTAAATCCTGTTTAGTAAATGAGCTGAGTTACCATTTGTGGCTATTTGTCTCCACCTAGTGGTTCAATGTGAGAACTTTCACCTGATGGATGTTCTACAGTAAAAGTCTGACTCTGATATCCTCCTTGTTTGGGGTCCTATAGACTCCAATACTGTATGTGTGTCAAAACAATAACAATAACTGCAAATATTTCCCTCAAATATTTTTCTTTCTTCTGAAATTTAAGAACTTTAAGAACTTTTAACATGCACTATCTGAAACCATCTTGGACTCTAACCACTGGCGCACTTTACACTATACATCCTATATACCACTTTATAGACTGCACATATGCACATATTACATTTATTTATTGTACATACTATATTTATTTATTGATGGACTGCACACACTATGCTCACCCATTCACTCTGTATCTTTTATATCTCTATTATTGTTTTTATAATTTTTGTATACCTTTACCTCTCCTGTGTTTCACTCTGTTTGCTGATGTTGCTGCTTTGACACCTGAATTTCCCTCCGGGGATTAATAAAGGTTCATTTTATCTTATCTAATCTTATCTTAAATATTAACAGTAACCCTTGCACATTTGAGAAAGGTGACAGAATATATCAACACTTTCTCATCCCAACTCGTCATATACTGACGCTTTGTCAGACCCTTCAGCGTCACTTTCCGGTCGCAGGAAACACATGCTGAACGAGTCCAAGACTTCAAAAACCCTGATTAATACACAGGAACATGAGGAACTAATTCAACTACAATCAGACCTGATGACAGACATTAAGAACAACTATATAGAAACAGCCAATCTTCTCTCTGATGGTCTTGTTTACTGATGTAGGTCATTTAGAGGCGTCAGGATTACACTGAGACTGTTTCATAACAAGTTAAAAGTTCATCACAGTAACTTTAAATAGATTGTATATGGCATTAAATATCCATCAGCATGTGATATTGTTTCCAGCTGACAAAATAAATCATCAGACTTTGATATGATAGCTCTACATACATCATTTTACTAGACAATCAAGCGATGGACATTGAATCACCTTCGTTAATGTATTAACTATGTTGAATAAGGTCAGAGGAGCGTGAGTTCAAACCATCATCTCTGCTGGACTGCTGGATTGTTTGAACTTCAGCAGCACTTTATAGGAGGATGTTTTTGGGAATACGACCCGTCGGGTTGCAACAGAGCGGACTCATTGACAGATGCATGCAGCGTGTTCAACCTAATTTATTTATTTAGCAGCCTGAAGGAGTAAAATTATCCAGTAAATCACAAAAGCAAGCGTTATAGGAACGTTTTAAACATAAACCTACACATGTGTAGCATCCCTGTCCTGTTAATCATCCGATTTATCCCATCCTGCAGGTCGGGTAAAAGAGAAGGTGATTACAGTGAATTACTCCAACGTGGATGTATTCACAGAATCACATGGCGCTCTTCAGTCTCCTTACTTTTTTCCTATAAATCTCTTTCGGCACTTCAGAAAGCCTTTGTAATGCCTGCATTTGTTTAATTCTCCTAATCTCTACCAGACTGCTTCAGAGGCAGTGTGTGTTGTTCATGTGTAAGGAATGTGTTTACAGAGATGTGCCGTACGGGAACGTTGTATTTCAGCTGGAATTTGAAGGAAAAGGGGATGAACCAGGGCTGTTTGATTTTTCTGTTTAGAAGTTAGTTATCTCTCTGTCTCCGTGGGTCGACCCTCTTCTTCCAATTCTTACCCTTTATGGAGGAATCTGGAGAGGAGAGGTCAGCTGGAGGAATGTGTAGTAATCTTATAGCCTGCTGCAGGTGGAGGTTATATTTATGTAAGGATGCGTGAGAGGTGTGTTGTTTTACAAGGAATGCCAGCAGCAGGTTTGCCTCCTTGTCTTAAAGTCTGACGTTCTGAAACTCAAATAAATTAATTTTCTTAGAAGAAGTTTATTTGAGCAGCATTTCACATAGAAACAGAGCCCTGATCAGGACTGTCAAAGGAATAGTTCAACATTTTGGAAATATGCTTTCTGGCAGAAAGTTAGATGAGTAGATCAGAAGATTGAGGTGTCTGTATGTTTAATATGAAGCCACAAAAATCACAAAAAAATAAACTGTATAGACCGTTTCCACGGAATTGCATTGCTAGGCAACAGCTTGGGTCCATGTTTACTTCCTGTCAGCTGATGTCATTCACATACACCAAAGAACGTTTATTGATAAGAAGTGAAAGTCAATTGTCATGTCGAGGATCAAAAATGGAGTCCAATAGACCTCAGACCATGGATGTAGAGGAGGGTCCAATAGACCACAGACCATGGATGTAGAGGAGGGTCCAATAGACCTCAGACCATGGATGTAGAGGAGGGTCCAATAGACCACAGACCACGGATGTAGAAGAGGTTGTGTCCTGTGCTTTTGCCCTGCGTGTTAGTAAATAGCTTACAACTCCATTAAATTCTGTTGATGTCATGCTACTAGCACTACTAGCTACTGTGCAATACAAGATTTGTTGCAAAGGTTGCAATCAAGTTGGCTAATCAGTTATACTGTAAATATGTGTACTACTACACACACAGTGAGGGCAAAAGTTTATGTATCATTTGTTCTGCATGAAGGTGATATATCAAGTTAAGATTCAGTTGCTGGAATCCCATTTGTATATCATTCTTGTTAGTTTTATTGTGTACATTTTATGTACAATAGTTTGATCCACCTGACTGTCATCTTTTACTTCATTGACCTGTGCATCACTTGTGGCCTCCTATCTTCTGCAATACATATTGTGCATTTAATGATATATGGCTCAATAAAAAGTACAAAGTTTGGAGGATTCTTATGCATCAAAAGAAACGTCTTTCCTCACAGAAAATTGAATAAATGTTGGTGGCTCTGCGCTCTGACTGTACAACTAAGGCTATAAAACATTTTTTAAAGAGTTGGCGGAGGTATATATGAGGACAAGCATTCACGATGTCCTTGCTCCTTTACTCCAATTTATCTATGCCTCCGAATGCTGATACTCTCAGAAATATTAATGTTTTCTACAGACTTTGACCATTATGTAGGTGTAAGCCTTCAAGGTTAAAAAACAGCCACTTCACATTTCAAGATATTTTCTCTGCTGACTGCAGGAGGAGTTGGTGTTAAAGAGGTTATATCTCGAGGTACGGATGTGTGAAAGAGGAGTAAATCACAGAAGAGTTAAGTGAATATTTCATTCCTCACCTCCGTCTGATGTGATGTTAGTCCTTGCAAACTGGGTTTATGTTTGAGTGTCTGAATTCAGTCCAAACCGTCCTGCCACAAGAGATCAATACAGATATATTACTATATAGGACTCTTTATATAAGCTATTCAGGCTTCATGGGGTTTATTAATAATGAGTATTGTATAGCTACAACATTACAGACAAACTGTAATCTGAGCTGAGTGGCAATTTAATTCACACCAATAAATTACATGACTCATAATAACACACATGTCAGGCAGTAAATGGAGGCATGTAAACATCATTATGTTAATGGATGACATGTGCTGTAGGTTAGCCCATTAAAATGTGGATGGAGTCATGATGAAGCTGATGGAGGGAGAGGAAAGAGACGTTATTAGCATAATTATTCTAATGAGAACATTATATTACAATTAATCTGTTTACGGCTTCTTAAATGTGAAGATTTGATATCATTGTATATTGAATATCTTTCGGGTTCGGATTGTTTGTCTGTCGCAATTTTTTTTTTGGTATTTCTACTTTTACTTTAGTAAAAGATCGGAGTACTTCTTCCACCACTGCAGACATGAGAGTGTTTTCAAAAACAGAAAGACATTCAGTTAAATGTTGTTAGTTTTATCTCGTGGCCGCTGCAGGTACAGAGCTGTCAGAGTATCTCAGGCTGTACCGTCTCTGGTCGGGCAGAGATTTGCTGGCGTGCAGCAGAGACCGTTTATAAAACTTCCCCCGAGGCTGCTGCCGTCTGTCCGCCGACACAGAGCCACTGTAATAAAACAGGGATCAAACATGGATCATATCCTATCAGGTAATCCCGGAGCGGAGGGTAAGGTTTATGAGATTCTACGCTGATCCATCACAGAAATCCTGCAGTTCATCGCAAGCGGACCTTAAACACTTAATCACTATGAGGGGCTTTGGGCAGAAGTCGAGACCATATGTGTGTGTGCACATTTAGCTACTTTAGATGTGATTTACTGATGTTCATGGAGGTAATGACCGCAAAGAACACCCAGAGAGTTCAGAAGGAGAGGGAGATAAAGAAGAATAAAAGTCACCTTCTATATAGTGCGCAGTGACATTCAGAAAAACTGCCTTCAAAAAGACAAGGTTGACAGTTCAGATATTATCTTAAAATCCCATGAGGTTAATAGTTCAGGTTTTAAACCTAAATAAAGGTGGTAGACATTATACCTGCTTAAAGGAATACTTCACACAGAAAACAACATAAATTGTATATAGTGCTCACCTCCCGAGGCTCTCTATAGTCCCAGAAAGAGTTTTCTTTCTAATGGCGTCAAGGAGAGCAGAACGCCTGAAAAGTCCAAACAGACTTCGACAGTCCAAAATACGAAAAAAACGTCCGAAAAACATTCTAAAAATTCCTGTGCAGCTATAAATTGCAGAGAAATGAGCATTAGTTTAGCAAAAAGTTGCGTTTTGACTCATGAGTAGCATTAGTATGGTAAGGATGGCCAACGGCGTTACCATTGTTTTACACTCGGCGTCTCACGTTACCGCAGTCTTGGAAAGGGAGGAGTGAGAGGACAGGTACTCAGTTTGTTGCAATCTGCAACCACACTGCTAGATGACGCCAAATCCTACACACTGTAAGTGACGTTGGAGGAAAGTTTTGCCCCGTAAATACAAAGATAAATGTAAGAAATGCAGAATTTCCATCTGTCATATAACTTTTTTTTCTGTTGGGAAAATGTTAATATTTTCTACTTTGTGTATCTGTGTGTAAACTACTTAGTGTAACTCATCATATTCGCTGAACAAACCAGCCTGGGCTTAAAGAGATTATTGCAGCTCTGCTCAAACAAACAAAGTGGATTGGCCCTGAGGCGAGAGCATCCTGAAACAGACACAAACACAGTTCAAGGCCAGCAACGAGTGGGCTGTTTAGCATGTGGGTGGTATATTGTCTTATTTGTGTGGAGCCAATTTGCTGTAGGCTCGATATCTAAATGCTCAATTAGAGTCGTTTATCGTCAACACGCACCCTCAAAGATACACAACGTATAGCTGCTTGTCTGTTCTTTTGGGGATTCACAGCTTTTAAAAATAAGCTGAGGAAAAGCCAAAAGCTTACCCGCTCTTCTGGGTGAGAGAGTCCATCCTTCTCACTTCAGACGATTAACTCAGACTGAAATAAGCTTTAAATCTCTGCCTGCTTTATGACTCCCTGCTCTCTCAAACACACTAAAAACTAGGGGTGGGAAAATAAATCAAATCAAATCAAATCATGTATCACAATTTTATTTTACGATTTTGAAATAGATTTCTTAATGCCAGAATCAATATATTTGCGTCATTTGAGTCTATGCAGAGGTAGAAGGAAGTTACCGCTTTTATTGTTGTAGTCTGAAAAACGTGACGTCATATCCGTTCCGTATCCGTCAACCAAAACAAACCGCAGCGAGCCAAAACAAGAAAGTAGAAAGCGGCGGAGGGTCAGCGTGGATACGACTTGCACCCTCATGTGTTAAATCCTATTAAATAAGTGGGAAACACTACACATCCAGTAAAGTATGGAAACTCTTTGGGTTTCACACATTGCAGGAAAAGCAGAGCTAGATATCATGGCTAAAGCTGCATGCTAACTCTGTCATGGAGAGGAAACGTTATCGTATTGCGGAGACTCAAAACTACTACAACGATGCAAAACAACTACAAAGAGACTCAAAACTACTACAACAATGCAAAACAACTACAAAAAGAGACTCAAAACTACTACAACAATGCAAAATACTACTACAAAGAGACTCAAAACTACTACAACGATGCAAAACAACTACAAAGAGACTCAAAACTACTACAACAATGCAAAACAACTACAAAAAGAGACTCAAAACTACTACAACAATGCAAAACAACTACAAAAAGAGACTCAAAACTACTACAACAATGCAAAACAACTACAAAAAGAGACTCAAAACTACTACAACAATGCAAAACAACTACAAAAAGAGACTCAAAACTACTACAACAATGCAAAATACTACTACAAAGAGACTCAAAACTACTACAACGATGCAAAACAACTACAAAGAGACTCAAAACTACTACAACAATGCAAAACAACTACAAAAAGAGACTCAAAACTACTACAACAATGCAAAACAACTACAAAGAGACTCAAAACTACTACAACGATGCAAAACAACTACAAAGAGACTCAAAACTACTACAACAATGCAAAATACTACTACAAAGAGACTCAAAACTACTACAACGATGCAAAACAACTACAAAGAGACTCAAAACTACTACAACAATGCAAAATTACTACAGAGACACAAAAACAACTACAAAGATGCAAAATTACTACAAAGAAACACAAAAACAACTACAACAATGCAAAACGACTACAAAGAGACTCAAAACGACTACAAAGAGACTCAAAACGACTACAAAGAAACTCAAAACTACTACAAAGAGACTCAAAACGACTACAAAGAGACTCAAAACGACTACAAAGAAACTCAAAACTACTACAAAGAGACTCAAAACGACTACAAATAGACTCAAAACGACTACAAAGAAACTCAAACGACAAAGATACAGAACAACTAAACTTCATTTGTAGTGGTTTTGTGTCTCTTTTAGTCTGGGTATCTTGTAGGAGGGTTGGGGGTCCCGTTGTGTCGTACTCCGTCCATGCGAGTGTGTTTGTGTTTTGCTTCCATCTGAGAAGCTCTCGGCTGGTGAAAGTCTGGCATATTTACAGCTAGAGACTCCCGTGAGATTTGATTTCCCGAGGGCTTTACTGTACTGAGCGAGGAAACGTGTCTGAGAGAAATACTCTCTTAGCAGCTGTTACAAATCACACAGACCCCCGACGCACCGAGCCAACTTCAAAGTGTCTTTTCACTTCACTCTGAGCCGTTTCAACTGCTAGCTTAACGTTAGCTTAGCGAGGCTTCAGTGGAGAGTGACAGGACACAAATACTACACTGTTAACTACTTGCTGACAAGTACTGTGTTTAAATTTGAGGTTCTTGTACTTTACTTGAGTCCTTTCATTTTCATGCCACTTTATACTCCAATAACTTACATTTATCTGACAGCTTTAGTTAAGATTTTTGCACACAAAACATACAAAGAGTTTATAAAATGTTATGTTATAAATTACACTCCCCAACAGTACAACTCCCCCAAGTACAGCTGAAACGAGTAGTCCATTAATCAATTAGTTGATTGACAGAAAATGAATCTGCAACTATTTTGATGGTTTATTATCTTTTTTCATGTGAATACATTTGATGGTTCCAGATTTGCTGCTTTTCCTTTTAATAATATGAATGTATTAGTAATAATGTTGAGGTTTGGACTGTTGGTTGGACAAAACAAACACTGTGAAGGTGTCATCGAGTCAATCGATTAATGGAGAAAATAATCAGCAGATTAATCCATAATGAAAATAATCATTGGTTAATAGTTCAAAATGAGCTCCAGCACAACCAAAAGTAAAATCCTGCTTTTTATATTAACGCATGAGTAATAATAATCTAATGATAGAATATATAATAGTACAACGGTCACAGGGGACATTTTCCTATTTTTAAAACTTAATTAATTTTCATGATTATACTGACATACTTTTCCTGAAGGAACATTTTCAACGCAGCACTTTTACTTTAACAAATTCCAGGCAAACTATAAACGATGTGAAAACAGAAACATGAAGTTTACGTTCTCAGTTTGCAGCTGCATATATGATGTATTCCTCGTGTCAGTTCATCGTTTCTCATGACACAACAAAAAAAAAGCGCTCCCTCGTGCTCTCTGGGATCAACATACATCTATAAATCTTTGCACCCTACGCGGACAGGAAACCGATCTAAAGCAAACACCGTGTCCTCCTATCTTTGAACTACATTCATCTTGTACACACGTATGAATCCCCAAGTGAAAACAAATCACCGAGGTGGCATCAGTAGATAAAAAAACCCTAATCAGAGCATGATGGCGTTACAGTGAGAGGGTGGGAGAGCACGTTGACCTATAGAACAGGATGTGACCCCAAACCCCCTTCGGCCCACTGATGTTCCAGATGTAAACATCCCGTGCCACAGTCGTCCTCTAATGCACCGCTTTCTATCATAAACACAACACAAGTACATACACAGTAGAAGCACATGTAAAACACTGGACAGGCTCCAAAACAGGCTGGGAAAATGGATGTTATTTTATGGAAAGTGGGTGATTTATATTGACCCTATGAGGTTGAGCAAAGCCCTTCAAAGAGAACGGGTATTTGAGCGATTGGCCACAGTGTTCAAATTTCCTCAAAAACCTCAGGGGTCCCCCAAAACCAAAGAGTTAAAGGTTTAAAAAACAAGTCACAGGTTACAAAACAACTCTTAACTTTAAAAAAAACATGTTTACAGGACTTTATTTTTGCTGTAAAAATATCAAAAGAAGTTGTATTTTTTAACATGTATTTGGTATGTACTAGGTGTAGGAATCACCAGAGGCCGTACGATACGATGTTATTGCGATTTTTAACAATAAGATATATTGCAATTTATTACATTTATCAACTGCAAATTACGCAGTTTGTCAACATTATATTATCTAACAAGTAGGGCTGTTAAAGTTAACGCAAATTTGTTGCCGCTAATTTCTTTAACGCATTATACGACTTGTGATTTTTAGGTTGTAGCGGGTTCAGTTTTAAAGCTAGAGTGAAGATACTGGTATCATATGAAACTAGAAAACCTAAAGAATCCATTGGTACCAACCATGTCATACTAGCTTGTTGAGAAGGAGGTTAAATAACACTCTACACTAAATTTTGGTGAGGAAAAACTGCCGTGTTGTTTATGCGTAACGCCCCCGGTGTGTAAAGGCCTTTATTGTTAAGGAAATATCCCATTCATGGCAGCTAAATCTGAAGAACCTCTTCAAGTTTTGGTCTGGATGAAGGCTTTTTTAATATTATGGGAATATTTACCTTGGTTACAAACACCTGATAACATCTTGAGAGGCCTGAATTCAAGAGCTTAGACCGTTTCACATTTCTTATCATGTTAAAAGAAACCAACGTTAGCGGGAGACGCAACACCACAGCTCGTGCCACCCGGCTCCTGTTTCCCTTTGCATTAACTATTTGCTTTTCTGTGCTTTTTAGATATCTAAGTACACAATTATCCTCTCACGGTCTTCTCAGGTATGTAACAAAATAATGTGATATGTTTTGCTGAAGGGAACTGAAGCTGGAGTGGTGGTGCATCACAGTTCTAGTGGTCATCATGACTGGTAAACACGCCGCATTTCCCATTATTTTTATCCATCCATCCATTTTCTGTACCCTCTTATCCTGCTCAGGGTCTCGCTGGGGGTCTGCAGCCAGTGTTGTTTTCTCTGTCAGCTCCGTCACAAAACACCTCCTCCCCTTTCACTGCCACACTTCTTGAAAATAAACGGCCCTTCTCCCACATTCCAGTATTCCCAGTGGAGGGATTACACTGGGGCAGTGTGAGCATGTCAGCGTGAAATCTACTGAACAAAAACAAAAAGCCCCCCCCTCAAAAAAATCGCACATGTTTTGTAAAAAAAAAAAAAATCAGGTCACACTAGGAACAAAATAAACTAATCTTTATGTTTGGATTGTGATAATATACATTAGACTGAGTGATTGAAATTCCTGGACTGAATGGGATCTCTAGAGTACATCAGGAAAAGGGACACATTCCTGGCATGCTTGTTTTTATCTGAAACACTAAAGAGACGTTTAGAGAAATGTGGTAACCATGGCAACAAATCGATCACTAATTGCAGAAAAATGTCGCACATACAACTCGACAGATGTTATTTAACTTTGGTGGAAAATTCAGATCATGTTTTTGTTTAGAGAGCGGGTGAATCATCACATCACACAATCATAGAAATAGAAGACGCTTCAGAACTTGCCTGAGAATCTTCACATTTTTTAAGTTTTCTTCAGTATCACAGTAATCCAGTGATAGCTGTCTGTACATCCATGGGTACACTGCAAACAGGAGCTGATAATTGCTAATTCGGCATACTTTTAATAGAGACGGTTTGCCAAAATGCAAACAAATAGAGGCTAAGAAATGGGGCTCTCAAAAGAGAATACTTCCTATACATTGGTGCCAGCATGTTTCCATTTATCAGATCAGCAAAAACGTTTTGACTTCCTCTATTTTCACACAAAAGTCAAATTTCACTGAGCTGATAATAAAAAAGTAGAAGTACAAGCAGCTCTTCATGTAAAAAAAACTTCAGATCCACTTTAAAATACAAGGACGTCGCTCTGGATGGGATTTACATGACAGGAGGACAAGCAAGTTTGTAGAAAAACTGTAGGTAATTGACCACTTCGCTGAGACCCGCCACTCAAACGCAGACTGGCCAATCATAGCACAGCATCGGCCAGCTCCGAACAGGGTCCGACAAGTATCCAGTAAACAAACACAAGACTTTCAACAACATTACAGTGTGGTATTAGTACTTTTACTGAAGTAAAGGATCTGAATACTTCCTCCACCACTGCTGAATGCTACGTATCTACTGAAGAAATGGACATAACTACGGGTCACAACATTCATTCCCAACCAGGCCACATACCTTATATATACCTTATATATTATTGTGAGCATGCAGTAAAGTAATGTTCTTATTTATTCATATGCACCACATTTCATCAGCAGAGTGTTCACCATGGAAACCGTTCTCAGTCTGAGCGGTCACCGACGAAACCTGCAGCTATTCTACATTTTCTGAGGTATATAATCAACTTGCTATAATGGAAGTGTTTTGACTGCAACATCAACTGTCACAAACGCCTTATTTTCTTTCGCTTTCTTCTTCAGACAAACCCAGTGAACTGCAATTTTAAATGCATTAAGAGGTCTTTCACTATCCACTGTCATCATCTCCCGCCTCCTCTCTGCTTCCCTAAATCAAATTGTCACTGTGTTAATGAACCCAGAGTCATTGTTAACCCTCCACACATGGATTAATTACATTTAAATTTTATTGTCTTAGCCTAAATGAATGAGACTGGGGTTGGAAAAACAAAACCGACAGGTTGACAAATCAGTATAGACCACGTACACAATTCACTACAGCCACATGAGTATTTGTTGTTCTGATTTGCCCAGTTTAGACCCCTTTTCACCAAAACTGTAGACTTAATACTCAAGTCAATCTTAAGGGAATAGTTTGACATTTTGGGGAATATGAGGTAGATGTGAAGATCGATTGCACTCTCATGTTTGTCCCGTAAATATAAGGCTACAGTATAACAGACCGTTGCCGTGTATAACAGACTGTTTTGTGTACAACAGACCGTTGCTGTGTATTACAGACCGTTGCGGGATAATGTACAGCTAGCAGGTCATTGTTGTGAAATAAACCCCTTAACGTTGGGGTGCCGCTCTCATACTGGACTCCTGTTTTAACGCAGGGCTGTTAGCTTGTATTAAAACTTATGTTATATTAACCGAATAAACTTAAACACTTGAGACTTGACTTGTCTTAAGAGTTCAAAGCAAAAACTTTTTAAGTGTCCATTTTTCACTGAGTAAAATCCCAGAAAGAAAAAGCAATAAATAAGTAATAATATGTGTAGGTTAAGTGGAATCACCATTAACAGCTTTGAAACCAATGTCATTTTAATTGTTAGGATTTACAGACATAAAAGACTTCATCTTGACTTTGCACTTTGCTAATGAAGAATTAGCTCGACATGGACTTGACCCAGAAGACTGATTCCTGGCTCGTCTGCTTGAATGTATTTAATTGGCCAAATCATTTTCTGCTGACTTTGAACAAAACCTGAGCCAAGTTTAACTTTCTGTCTCCGTGAAGTGAACCCATGAAGTGGATAAGTGTTTGGCAGAGATCACAGCTTTATCAGTTCGGACACATTTCAGTGTTAAACGGCTGATCAGACTAACCGGTTATCATCCTCTCAGCACGGCCAACTGCACACACACACACAAGCTAATGTCCTTTCATGTTTGGCAGTCAAACTCACCACTGACTCAGCCCAGACACACTAGCTGAGCTCTGTACATGAACACACTGTCTGTCCATACTGTCACATTATAATCTTACAGCTCCTATAGATAGTGGTGTGAATTTAGATCATGTATATCTGTGCCTCAGTGTAATAACACATACCAGCTGTGATTGAGTCATTAACATACATCCCAAAATATACGCAATGGAAACATACGTTATGGAAATATAATATGATGGGTATTATATAGAAAACGTAAACATAATAAAGCCTCTGGTTAACATTGCTCTGCTGTAACGGGGCTCCCAAACTCCCAGAACGTCTACAGTATAGTAGTGATTCACAACCAGCGGTACCTCAGAGGGTACTTATGGAGTCTCCTTTAACTAAAAGTTAAATAGCTACTTAAAATTAATGGATAGATGGTTAAACTAGTTAGCTAAAAACCATTAAAATAGATGACAAAAAGTGATGGATAACTGGTTAAAATAGTTAAAAATAGTTCAAATAGTTGGCTAAAAGACAACAGACAAATGGTTGTCCACCTTTTGCCACTCCAAGTGGCGGTAGTATGAATGCAAACTTGGCTAAACTGACCTAAAAATTGTCAGTTAAATTGATTAAAGTATCGTAACAATATCTGCTTTTATATAATCAATATCCACTGTAAGAAATGACGGGTTTTTGAGGCAGATACAGGTTTTTATTTAAAGGAACTCTTAGTGTAGGGGCAAACTAATGATCTTAATTGATTTTTTTTTAATCTGGCAAAGGTAATGGTTACATGATCACTGTGGGCATTTTGATCCATTAAAAATGTTTATACATTTTCAGCTATTAGAATAACAATTTTGGAGGCATGTTATCTTTTGAAAAAAATATTTTTTATCTGCAAATGTACTTTCCCAGTATGTCCTCAGATCAATACCAGAAGAACAACAACTTATGTTAAACTCTTTACGTCAGAGCGTTTGAATGAATTCTCGCTTCGTGTTCTGAGTATTGTGGAGCATAATGATTGCTTCATTAGTTTAATGAAAACGCTGTGCTACAGTCAGCTAAAGTGCTACTAATCGTTTCTTTTCTCACCGGCTGTCAACTTAAATCACACCATTAAATCCATTAACGATTCTCAGAAAGGTCCATATGTATATAATAATAATTGCATGTGTTTTTCAGGGACTAATATATAAGCCTGGATGTGTTTCTGTCTATTCTTGCACTTCTATCTTTGTGAGGACATTTTGTCAGGTCCTTACTTCTTCAAAGGGCTGTTTGAAGGTTTACACTATATTTAAATTAGGTTTTAGTTAGAGTATAGGTACATTTTGGGGTTGGGGTATAGTTGGGATGGGTAAAGGAGAATGTAAGGGAACACAATATGTCCTCAAATATCCTCACATAAGTGTGCGCACTGTTTCAAACTTAACCACAGCTGAAGTCTGCTGTTTCCAAAATATCACGAGTCCCACAAACTAGAAACAGTCTGATGGTTTTACAGTGTTGCAGCAACATGAAGAACAAAATCTGTCAGTAACACTTTATTTTAAGTTGAAGATGAACTCACAGATTCTGTTACAGCAGCAGCAGCTCTGAAATCCCTTCAACAAAACAGGAAGATTTTCTCTTGATGCAGCTGCTGGCGAAATACTGAACATACATATGAATGATAGAAATTGAAGGTAATAAATGTCTCTTTATGTAAATATGCAATCAAAGACTTTTGATGAAGATAAGAGGTTTGGTTGTTTACATTTCCGTTTGTTGAATATTCATCAATCCATCATCGGGTAGCTTCAGAGTAATGCTGCCTTTTAACTGATGACATAAATGGATGCTGCCTGGTTTACGTAACAGTTAATGAAAGGAGGGAGAAACAATTTAGACGACAGACAACTGACTTTTATCACCTGTAAAAAAACATCCACTTAAATCATAACTAGCAAACTTGAAGTGGGTAAACTTATAATCAAAACGTGACTCAATGAATAGAGAATATGTATGGGAAATACTAAAACTAGGGCTGTCAAAGTTTACACGATCGTAACACGTTAAGGCAAATACGTTGTAACGCCACTAATTTCTTTCACGCATTAACGCAACTTGTGATTTTTATGTTGTAGTGGTATCATTTTTACAGCTAGAGTGAAGATACTGGCATCATATGAAACTAGAAAACCTAATGAATACTAGCTTGTCGGGAAGGAGGTTAAATAACGCTCCAAGCTTACGTTAAATTTCGGCTTGGCCAAGGTTGCCATGTTATGATTTGAGCATATTTTTTAAGCTAAATGCAGTACCTGTGAGGGTTACTGGACAATATCTGTCACTGTTTTGTGTTGTTAATTGATTTCCAAAAATAAATATATACATACATTTGCATAAAGCAGCATATATGCCAACTCCAATGTTGATAAGAGTATTAAATACTACAAATCTACAGTTAAGGTACATTTGAACAGATAAAAATGTGCGATTAATCACGATTAAATATTTCTCTGGCCATGGGTTATTGTATCAGTTATTATTAGTTATAATAAAATATGTCTGTAGAGCTGCAACAATTAATCAATTAGTTGTCAACTCTTAAATTAATCGCCAACTATTTTGATAATCGATTAATCGATTTGAGTAAATATCTAAGAACAAAAAAGTCAAAATTCTCTGATTGCAGCTTCTTAAATGTGAATATGTTCTGGTTTCTTTACTCCTCTATGACAGTAAGCTGAATATCTTTGAGTTGTGGACAAAACAAGACATTTGAGGACGTCATCTTCGGCTTTGGGAAACAATGAAGGACATATTTCACCATTAACTGACTGGTATTGCCAAAATGAAACCAATTAAAATAGAGTTAAAGGGCACCAAAGGGAGCAGAGTGTTGGTACATGGTGTGCAGCCATGACTTCTTGTTGAAAACTTAAGAAAACACACACAATCAACCTGCCAGCTCACTTCCTCAACGGGGAGAAGAAACATAACAGAGTAGCAGGAAGCAGACGGAGGAGAGCGGGAAGGTGTTGTCACATTTACAACTCATACAAAGGAGGCTGATCACATGAATATGAGAGTGACATATTGACCTTTTAGCAACGAGGAAGTGCTCCGACTCTGTTGTTTTGTCTTTTAATTTCCCGTCTACCCAGCGAGTGGGAATGTGTCATGTTGTGCTGATTGGCTGCTGAATATGATCACCTTCTGCCTAGCAAATATCTGACAAGTTTTATAATATAACGTACAGCGTGAAGTGAAGAAATGATATTCCACAACTCTGGTTCTCCTGCACAGCTCTGGGATCAGCTGGTCATGTTAGTGTTATAATAGTCACGGTGACTGATCAGAATATGTCGGTATTTGTGTTTTTAATATGCGTTTATAACTATATGATATCATAACAGAATAAGCTTTCAAAACGTCTGTTAATACAATATTTCTTCATCCAAAATCTGGTTATTTGCACGGTTAAACAGAGTCCAGGTTTCCATTACAAGCAATAAAATATACTCAATTACAAAAGAAACCAACTCAATTACAAGGAAACGTTTTAGTATTAACAGCAAAATGTCCCCTGTGACTGATATACTATTATATATCACATTATTAGTTACCTATAAGTGTTGTTAAAAATATCAAAGTATTTATCTTTTAATTAAAAAATCTAAAATACCCTAAATTTTGTGTTAATTTTTCCTCGTGGTATCAAAAATGGTATTCAATATCGATATATTTTAAGGTGTTGTATCGAAGTTAGAAATCCCAGTATCATGACAACACTAATACTTACTGTATATTATATATTTTTACACATATTTAACATGTAACAATAGATAAATGAACAGTTAACATGAAGATTTGAACTTAGAAAAATAGAAGAAATGATTAACACTGGAGAACGGAGAATTTTGTTTGCATCCAATGATAAAAAAATTAAATAAAATTAATATGAAAATCTCAAATTAATACACATATGTGCTCATACTGTTTAACGAAAAAACAAAGCTTCCTTGCTATTGTTTAAGTGTCTATTCATGTGACAGCTTTAAATATGATATTTAATCTATTGGCGGCTCAAGGATTTTAGAGGAGGATAACGGAGTGAGGTCAGATGTGTGAATAGCTCTTTCTATAGTTTCAGCTTCCACATACGTCACTCACACTCTGCACATGCAGAGAAAACAATACCTACTTGAGTGGATCGACACTAAATATAGGCTGGGAAGTTTTCTCTGGCTGATCTCATTCAAACCCAGTGGCGCTAATTCTTTTGATGTTTCTCACGTGACAAAGTCCTGCAGCTTATACACATCTAATTATGAAGCGTTTCCACACGGCATGAGGAAGAAATTGGATCTACAGTTTTGAGGTGCTGGTACTTTACTTCCAATTTTTTTGGAGTCTACTTCCTTCATCTGGGCTTTTTAGTCATTACAGAGGGAAACTCTGTTGACAGATGGAGTTCTACTGATTATAAGAAAAGCTCCTAAAGTATGTCATGTTAAAATAGTGAAGGAAATGTCTTTATTCTTTGATTTTTGGGTTGCTGATTAATAAATAATTCTTGACAATGACTGATATATTTGACTTCAGGACATTTCAGACTACACACATGCTGAAAATTAAACATTCGTACTGTATTAATTTAGATATTTTCCAAAGTAAAAGTCCCTAAAAGTGTATGATTCAACTTTTTCTCATGGTCTAGTGTTAAAAAAGTTAACAAAAATTGCAGAAAATTGTAATATCGAATCGAAATACTTAAAAATCCCAATACATATTGAATCGGGAAATAGATGTATCGTGCCAGCCCTAGTAGAAACTTGCATGTTTCATGTTTTTTCCGACATTTTAATATGGAAAAGTTACATATTATACCTTTAAATGTGAAATCCTAATCTAAGTAATGTCATTAATAAAATGAAACTTGTACTGCAGATACGTCTTTAATTTTTACTTGTACAAAACTTTAAAAACAGAATTTGCTGATCTATTTTTTCGCTCTGGTTTGTTACTTTAACGTCTCTCTGGCAGCTCAGTTCATATCCGTTCTCACTATCGCTGCTGTATTTCCTCTTTATTTACCCTCTGTGGCTCCTCAGATTCTGCCCCAAGAGCCTATTGTTGACTTAGTATTGAATTACTGTAGTATTGAACTGTCCAAACAGGGCCCGGGGAGATAATAGAGAAGCCCAGTGGACCGACTGGGATAATGTATAGTTAATTAAAGTACAGTGAGAGCTGAACTCAATGGGGCAATAAGTGGGATTTATTTACAGTCTCACTGCAGGAAATGGCCACATCTGTGAGTCCTGATAGTGTTGTAGCTTCAAACCAATCATTCACCTGGAAAACATGCTGATACCAACGCAATCAGTGAGAAATTTTAGCACTTGATTTTGGATTTAGTGTTAGTCTTTCGAAGAAAACATTTAAGCTTTAATTAGGGCTTTAACCTTTTCCACTCCACCCTCTTTTTTATGGACCCGTTTTTATCTTTTTTAGGGCGGTCTTTAGGGGCAGATAGCAGGTCAACAGCAGATGTCACATAGAAGTGGTGAACATCTTCGGAAAGCTGGGAACCTGAAGATTAATTTGAGATGCTGCTCAGCACTGTGTGTCAAGTTCTTCTAGTCATTAATAAGAATTAAACATTAATGAATGAATTAAAATAAATTGGTAAAGCGTATGAGAGTTTAGAACATTATGACGGTCATGTTATATATTTTATTTTATGTGGAATGAAGCCAAATCAAGTGGAAAAATATGTATGCATTTTGGTGACATAACTGTGATTGATTACCTTTATCTCACATATGTGCCAGTGTCTGAGCTCTTATCAGTGTGCACACCAGCCTGGGTTATGTGTCATAATTATGTGAGTCCGAGAGGTTCCATAATCGCAGCGCAATAAATCTGGAACTCGTGACAGCCGCGACCATTACCCACCATTGTTTAACCACAACGCATTATGTAATGGTCTGCTTCAGCAGCTGGCTCGTTCTCTGCACAACTACTTGACATGACAAACACAGTCGGCCTCTGTGACTTCCAAATCCCTTTCCCACTTCTTGCATATAGATTGAACATTAAGATACTAAATTGTGGCCTTGTAGGGCAGCGAGTGCGAGGAATCATGGAGTGATTTACTCAAGCATCAGAGGACCGCGGGAAGACAACATTCTGCCACAGAGGACGTTGGCGATTCAAGGTCTGGTGAAGCCGTTTTGCCCAACAAATATTATTGTTCCCATTTAGCAAAAAAGAGCAGGAAGTATTCATGAAAATATAACAGTATTAGTATTTACTTCCGCCAAAGAGGTTATGTTTTCGGTTTGGTTTGTTTGTCTATTTGTGTAGCAGGAGCCAAGGAAGAATCCACATATACACGATATACAAATTTTTCCCTTTCGTTATCATTGCGAGATATAGAGCATGGTCTTGGCAGAGGTCTGCGCTCTCCAAGTGCACTTCTAAAAGCTGTTTCACACCAATCCGAAGTCCGCTAAATTTGCACGAAAATTTATAGAAACTGATTTTTAAGGGTTCTTATGAATGCTTGCACACCCCTGTGGAATATTTTTGCGGGGGAAAAAATATTCGGACTTTGATTTCAGCAGATTTCTGCCTGCGGAAATATATGTTTGACCAATGAAATCCTTTGTTCCAACTGATTGCTGTCATTCTGCATAATAACTAGCCATGTGCTTCTGTTTGTTGCACGGAGAGTGTGTATTTTTGGGGCTTGTTTTCGGGCCGGGGCAACGGATTTTCTGTTCAGAACTTGCCTGAGAATCATCAAGTTACACATGTTTTGGAGTATTTCTTGGTTGGGACCAATAACTTCCTGGAGTAAGTAAACTAAATAAGCATATTTCCCAAAATGTCAAACTTTTCCTTTAAATTTGAAGGTATTTGGTCAATAAATCAACTAAGAAACTGGAGAAAAAAGACAAAGTTTTCTTCCGTATCACAGTAATCCAGTAAGAGTTGACTGTACATTCATGGGTACACTGCAAACAGGAGCTTCTAATAGATAAATCGGCATACTTTTAATGCACCAATTTACCAAAATGTGAACGAATGAAGGCTAAAAAGAACAGGGCTCAAAGAGAATACAAGCTCCCGAATAGGCCTATATGTTGGTGTTGGTATAGTAGTATAGTATAGTATGTATAGTGAATTCATTGGTTTGTTTTTTTAGATTTAAAGGAATACATTGAGGTTAATGACAAAAGATAAATACTTAAATATATTTAAGAAAAGCTTTTTCAGGAGAGAACTACAGATTATTGTTGTTAGGAAAACTTTGTGTTGATTATTGAAGGGCGGCTGTATTTAATGCGTCTGCCTGCAGGAGTTTTCCACTGGTTTCTCGCTCAATGCTGAGAAAACAAGCGCCGTCTCTGAGGTTATCAGGTTATCGCCACATAAACACATTAATGCCGCACAGACTCGCTCAGAGTATGTCATGGTCAGAATAAAGAGAAGGCTAAATCAATATTCAGGTGAGGAGGAGCATTAATTAGATGCTAATTAGATCCATCCCATGTATGTTCCTCTGTGATCGAGTGGTTGCAGCTATAGTGAGGAAATTACATGTTAATTAATCTATCAGCTGACAAGAGAGAAGTAATCCTAATCAAAAATAGCAAGAATTTTGTGGTTCCAGTCTCCCAAATGTGAGGATTTACTGCTTTTCTTTGTTTTATAGTATCTTACTGTAAATGGAATATCTTTTTTGATGATCTTTTGGACAAAACAAGACATTTAAAGAAGTCACCTTGAGCATTTATTATTTTCCATTTGGCATTTGACGTTTTCTGTTTATTTGTAATTATGGGTCAAATCATCCTCCATCATCCTCTGTCCACACACTTCTAGCAGAGATTTCCCTCCGGAGGGCTCCACTTTATCTTGTGTGTTGTTAAGTGGGTGGGAGGGAAGAGAAAGTGTGTGTGTTGGTTGTGGTATGTGTGTGTTTAGAGAGGGTGGGTGTTGGGAGGGCTGGAGCCTTTAAAAGAGGCTGAATCTGCAGCAGCTCTCATTCAAAACAGGAGTTAGTTGCTGTGCGCTACGGCTGGAAACATACATGTGGATTTTATCTTTTTGTTTTTAGACTTTTATATTTTGTGTATTCACGCACAATGTGAGGAACTGCAGCTCTATCAGCATTTTCAAAACCAACTTAAAACGTCTGCTGAAAGCTGCTCAGCTCTGTACTCACTGATCTTTATTCCATGGTCTGCAGGACTTGCTTTTTACTTGACAAGCTTACTTTGTGATGTGCTATTGTGTGTAGCTGTGCGTTTTGTATATTCTTTCTTGTATGACTGTAGTATGTTTCTTTGTTTTTTGACCTGCCAATGAAGGGACTACAGATGTGAATTATCTTAAAGCTATAATCTGGTACGGTATGATTTAGTGAAAAAATTCAGTCTATAGTATGTCGAAATATTTCATGAAAAAAAGTCATAGTATTGTATGCTGAAAAATTTCATGAAAAAACTCATACTAATGTATGTCTAAAAATTTAATGAAAAAAAGTCATAATATAGTATGTCAAAAATTTTTGTGAAAAAAGTCATAGTATCGTATTTCGAAACATATAGTGAAAAAAACTTATAGTATACTGTACATGGTCCCTTTTATATAAAAAAAACCCCAAAAACCCTGTGATCACAACACACATGTTGGGAGAGTAATCCAGGAGTTTGACAGCCAACACAGTCTCCGGAGGAGGAGAAGCGACCACCATCAACATGCTCTTCACCTCGGAGAGCTCCTGCAACATCACAAACTGCACAAACTGCTGCACAAACTTTACGCATGAGACCCCCGGGAACATCAGCAACGACACTGACCCGTTCGGACGCAACGAGGAGGTGGCCAAGCTGGAGATCACCGTCCTGAGCCTCGCCTTTGTCGCTGCAGTGGTGGGCAACGTGAGCGTCCTGCTGGCCATGTACAACACCCGTCGGAAACCGTCGCGCATGCACCTGTTCATGAAGCACCTGAGCCTTGCGGACCTGGTGGTGGCCTTCTTCCAGGTGCTGCCTCAGCTCTGCTGGAAGATCACCTTCCGCTTCACGGGTCCGGACGCCCTGTGCCGCGTCGTGAAGCACCTGCAAGTGTTGGGCATGTTCGCCTCCACCTACATGATGGTGATGATGACCCTGGACCGCTACATCGCCATCTGCCACCCGCTGCAGACGCTCCAGCAGCCGACGAAGCGCGCACGCATCATGATCGGCTCCACGTGGGCGTGCAGCCTGGTCCTCAGCATCCCGCAGTACTTCATCTTCTCCCTGAGCGAGGTGCATCCAGGATCGGAGGTGTATGACTGCTGGGGACACTTCGTGGAGCCTTGGGGGCTGCGCGCCTACATCACCTGGATGACGGTCGGCATCTTCCTGGTGCCCGTGGTCGTGCTTGTGTTCTGCTACGGACTCATCTGCCTCGCCATCTGGACGAACCTGAAATATAAGACCCGCAGGAAGAGCGTGGGGGAGGCCACCACCAAGAACGGGATCCTGATGGGCGGCAGCAGCTCGGTGAGCAGCGTCAGCACCATCTCTCGTGCCAAATTACGCACGGTGAAGATGACTTTCGTGATCGTGCTGGCGTACGTGGTGTGCTGGGCGCCATTCTTCACCGTGCAGATGTGGTCGGTGTGGGACAAGACCTTCTCCTGGGTCGGTGAGTCTACCTGCTCAACCTCTCCACTAACTTTAGACCAGGTTGAGTCTATCTGCTCGACCTCTCCACTAACTTTAGATCAGGTGATTTACAGCAAGAAGTAACCTTTAAAAAGGGACTATTTGTAACTTTCAGAAATGCTTGTTAACAGCGACACCTGTGGCCGGTAAGTCAACGAAGGTCAGCGTCGCGCTCGAACTACATAGACATGAACGAGCAGACCCGGTAGATTTATACGTGTAAAAAGTTACAAACAGTCCCTTTAAGTATTTCACAAGAAAAGAGTTAAGATTACAGAAAAGAGTGAACATTTCTAGGCAGTCAATCATCTGGTTTAGAGCTGCAACAATGAATCGATTAGTTGTCAACTATTTAATTAATCGCCAAGTATTTTGATAATCGATTAATCGGTTTGAGTCATTTTTTCAAGAAACAAAAAGTCTAAATTCTCTGATTCCAGCTTCTTAAATGTGAATATGTCCTTGTTTCTTTACTCCACTGTGACAGTAAACTGAATATCTTTGAGTTGTGGACAAAACAAGACATTTGAGGACGTCATCTTGGGCGTTGGGAAACACTGATCACCATTTTTCACCATTTTCTGACATTTTATAGATCAAACAACTAATCGATTAATCGAGAAATAATTGACAGATTAATCGACAATGAAAATAATCGTTAGTTGCAGCTAAATTGGACCATTAACTGGTTGATTAAACATCTGAAAATAGTGGAAAATGCCTGTTTCAAACGTCCTAAAGCCAAAGTTGACGTCTCCAAATGACTTGTTTTCACAAACTAACAGTCCAAAATCCAAATAAATCAGTTTATAGTGATATAAAACGTGTGTTACAGCCCTAATCAGGTTGGAATCATATTTTATTAAAACTTTAATTTGATCCATATTAGGGGAAAGACATTGATGATCACTTTTATTAGCTTTAATTGACCAAAAAAAAAAAAAGTCTCTAAAAGACATCTTCTAAAGTGCATTTGACTTTTTAAACTATTTTTGATCATTTATTCTGGTAGACCGTGACATTACAATAGTAGAATAACACCCGATCTGGGTTAGTTAGCCCGTGACGTGTGGTAGGTCACACTGAAGAAGCAGAAATATATTTCAGTTGGAAACTTTGCATGTGGCTGATCCAGAGAATAAATGTAATATCTGTGCAGTCAGTGGAGCGTGATTTTCATATGATGGAGATGAGGATATGGATTTGAAGGATATGGATGAAGGAGCTGCTGCTCAGCCACCTGAAGAATTTCATTATGGTTTCCAAAGACAGTTTAACTGGCTCATGAGAGTCCAGGTGCTGCTTTCAGAGGCTTTTTGATGGGGCAGGAATTCATTTACATGAGGAACAATGAGCTCTCGTCCTTTTTCTTTTTGTCGTACAAATAGTCGAAACTAAACAATAAATAAGCAAATTAAAACACATAATATCAATTTATAGCATAATTTATCAATTCATTAATGACTACATTTTTAATATTATTTTTGCTACATTTATGTATTGAGTCATTTATTTATTTATTTTTGATTTTGGCAGGTTCTGTCCTCCATACCATACAGTGTATAAGAAGGTACTGTATATGTTCTGAGGATTGTCTGTCAGCAGCTAATTATTTCTATAGCAGGATAAAATCGTCTGATAACACGAGAGGCTCAAACTGGGGCCGGAGGGGAGGATAAACATTTAGCAGGCAGGTCATTGACTCAGAGCTGCAGTACGACTCCCTCCAGAGGAAGAGTAAACACCTCAGAGTAGCTGTTGACATCTCAGAGCGTGCCTCATAAATCTGTATTTCCCCGCAGACTCGGAGAACACCACGGTGACGCTGTCCGCCCTGCTGGCCAGCCTCAACAGCTGCTGCAACCCCTGGATCTACATGATCTTCAGCGGACACCTCCTCTCCGACTTCGTCAGCAGCCTGCCGTGCTGCCGCCCGCTGAGGAACAAGTTCGGCTACCAGGACTCGGACAGCAGCATCCGGCGGACCACGCTGCTGTCCCGCCTGCAGGGTCCGCGCCTCTCGGAGCCATTCAGAGATCTCAACCCGCCCCCTAAAACCTGCCTGCAGGTCCCGTCTGCATCCTGACCGCTGGAAACACTACCTGTGCGTGTCTGCTTTGCTAAGACGACAACATGAACTGCCGGTTTGTGGCAGCGAAGGAAGGTCTGATCTCATGTCACGCCTACAGCTTGTTTTCCTTTGGTCCGATCCAGAGTGGAAAAGTTTACTCTGTTGCAACGTTTGGTGTTTGTTTCTTTTGTGTCACGCAGCTGTTAGAAAAAGAGTTTCCAGTCTGCCGGGTCGGAGATTTTGGAGGTTAAACGGAGTCAAAACAAACTTCTTTAACTTCAGTTTATAGCATCATGGTCTTGCTGTATTTGAACTTCTTTAGAATAAGAGCATCTGTTCACACTGAGATTCATTTTGTCAACATACATGTCTTTATACACATGGACCCTGGTGTTGTCGGGTTGTTTACTACAGATTTTGAGATTATAACTTGGTAAAACGAAGATAATTTCTACAACATTATGACTGTTGAGCTGGTTATGAATATGATTTGGGCGTGACGACTGATGGGACCAAGTTGGACCGGGTCTGTTCCAGTCTGGTCGTCACACACTGAAAAAAATCATTCAGTGTGTGATATGTAAAGAGTCTTCAGGTCCAGTCGCTGCCAGTCGTTCTCATAAAGAGTTGTTAAAACATGTTTGATATTCAATATTACCATCATACTGTATATCAGACTATCCAAATTTGCAGCGTTACACACAAATGCACATAAATGTATTACAGCACAGTCACAACACTTTTAAAAAAAAGGTACTATTTAATTATCAATTAATCTGCCAGTTATTTACTTGATAATTGATTAATTGTCTATAAAATGTCAGAAAAGTAGGGCTGACTGGAATGTTTCGATGTTGCTTTGCATTGGGGTCTGTAACGGGGTTTATTACTGCTCTGGCTTCTTTGACTCATTCCCTGATCTGTGTTGATGTTGTTGTTGTAAAGATGTTAAGTGTAATGTATTCCGTCATCTATATTTCATTGTAATATATATTGCACACGTCGTAAAGAAAGATAAATGTTATTCCTCGTATCCTCACATGATGTGTGGCTGTTTTCTGTTTGCATATACAGAAACATTTCTTACGTAACGGGAGTTTTTCTGGTGATGTTTCACAGCTGCTTTCAGCCTTTTTTGCTAAGTGGAGAAGAAAACAATAGCAGCTCTTAGCAGAGGCTGAACATGTAGAGTCAAGTCTTTTTAATTTACATGTCCCTTATAAATTAAAAAGAAAATACCACTAATTTTTGAGGGAAATGTCTTTATTCTTTGATTTTTGGGCTGCTGGTTAATAAATAATTACTGACAATGACTGATATATTTGACTTCAGGACATCTCTGACTAAATACATGCTGAAAATCAAATGTTTTTAGTGTATTAATTTAGATATTTTACAAAGTAAAAGTCCTTAGAAGTGTATGATTTAACTTTTTCCCATGGTGTAGTGTTAAAAAAGTGAACAAAAATCACAAGAAATTGTATCGAATCGAATCACAAAGCTTTTAGAATCGCAATACTTAATACTGCATAATAATCGGCACCCAAGTATCGTGTCAGGAGTCATTCTCTGAGAATGAAGTTGCAGCCGGACAGATAAACAACGAGCTGAAACTCACTATAAAGCTCCGTAAAGCCAAGAGGAGCTGAAGATTCAGCTGGTTCATCACTACCAAAGACCCCTTAAACCCCGTCATATCCTTTGACTAGAAAAACACTTTCACAGGATTTTTCCTTTTTTACTTACAGTGGAAAACAGGAACCGTTGCCTTCCTTCTGGATGCAGAGTGGCAGCGAGATACACATCTCTGTACTGTGGATGATGATTCGTCCGTCTCATATCTCCGACTGAGGAGCCGACGGCTTTTGGCCTCGATCTGACTGAAATGAAAAAGGGAAAATAAAAAGCCGTCAGCGCTGCAATAACACATTTCATCTCGATTGAGCTCTTAATAGGAAATCCTGAGAGGTGGCGATGAAAGGAATGTCAATTTCCTCTTTGAGCTAACGGGATTAGTTTGAACCACCCTATTGTACAAACAGCATTTAAGTATTACTGCACAATGGCAGCAATTCCACTCTAATCATGAACTCTCTCTATAGTCCGTAGCTGGCTGGATTCAACTCTGTCTGACAGGATAATTGGAGTCTTTAAATTCAGTAGTAAAACACCTCTCGACGATACAAAAGATCCAATCTGCTGCATGTCACATTGCAAAGAACAGAATAATGTGCCAATAGAGCAAAACGTTTTTGCGCGGCGCGATTACGTACAAAGTCGATGCAAAGAGGCGAATAGATGCAAATTTGTGCCGGGCGACGCGAATGCCGCGCCAAATATTTCAACTCGAGGGAGAAATTTGCTCGTTTGATTAATGATGCCTAATGTGTTTATGCAGTCTAAGTTTCTTCATTACAGATGCCAAAGACAAACCTTTAAAAAATGACCCAATCAGAGGAGGAAGAATGGATGTTTGGGTTTCCAGAGATGGACAGACAAACTGAATGCATCGGCTAAATTAAGGAAAATGAGTCGGGGGGATGTATAGAAAGATATGGGCCACTTAAAGCCCTGACACAGGATAAGGCTCCACCCGAGCTCATTTAATGATGAAAGCTGCTCAATTTTAAAGCCACATTCATCTACACTTCCTGTCTTTAACAATGCGCTTCCTTTTCACAATTTCCTGCATTCAGCTCTTTGATAAAAACGTTCTCCCTGTGGACAATGTGATTGATTCGAAATTGAAATTCCTCCAAAGCAGACAGGAGGCTGGGACACCGTATTGTGGTAACATGCGGTCAAGCCAGCCGGCATTCTCATCTATTTCACTCTTAAATGTGGTAGTAGAAGAATTAATGGAAATACTCCAGTAAAGCACAGGCATACCTCAAAATTCTACCCAAGTAAAAACAGCTTCCTGCTTGTCTTTTAGCACATTGTTGTAGATTCACAGATTTACATTGAACATAAGATAAATTTGGTTGTTGTCAGCCTTCCTGAGCTTTAAGCGTCTGTTTGTCCCCGGAGTCATAGGTCTGCGATAGGAAACCACTTCCTGAATGCATACACAGGGACACATAAACACATTAAGAGTGGAAGTGCTCCATTTGCACACACGTGACATTTGGAGAGTGTTTGTCTTCTAGTTTTGTACACTCAAAATGAAATAAAATAAATACAGAGAAGTAAACACGCAGTGGTGGAAGAAGTATTCAGATCCTTTACTTAGGTAAAAGAAACGTTAAAAGAATAAAGTCAAAATATTTTGAGAGTAAAGTTAAAATATTTTGGAGAATACATTTAAAATATTTTGGAGAATAAATTTAAAATATTTTGGAGGATAATTTAAAATATTTTGAGAGTTAATTTAAAATATTTTGAGAGTTAATTTAAAATATTTTGAGAATACATTTTAAATATTTTGGAGAATAAATTTTAAATATTTTGGAGAATAAAGGTAAAATAATACCACTTTATAATTTCAATAGGGAAACATTTAAAAAGAAAATGTTATCCTGTCTGAATGGAGGACACAGCGACCTCATTGAAATGAATGAGGAGGGCTAATGTATATAAATTATATATACACTACAGTATATTATATTATATATAACAGAGAAACATATTGTATTATGTTGGAAGTAGTACTCAGAGATAATTTACTGAAATAAAAGTACTACAGCCCAAAAAATACTTTACAAGTAAAGGTCCTGAATTCAAAATGTAACTCTTAAAAGTACAGAAGTATTATGAGCAAAATGTACTTAAAGTATGAAAAGTAAAAGTACTCATTATGCAGAACCTTTCACAATGTTAATATAGAATATTATCTGTTTTTATCACTAATGAATACATGTAAGAGTATTTTAATTCCAAGTGTCAAATAAATGTAGATGAGTAGAAGTATAAAGTAGCATAAAATGGAAATACTCAAGTAAAGTCGGAATTGTACTTAAATACAGTACTTGAGTGAATGTACTTAGTTAGTTTATTTAAATACTTTCCATCTTTGCCAGAAAGCAAGTAGCATACCTTAAAAAAAGCAATGTCGTGCACATCTGTCATGATTAAAAGTCTAAAAGATGTAAATCTTCCTTTAAAAATATCCCCGGGGATGTGCCCACGGTTACATAAAGTAAGATATATGAGAGGTGCTCCTTTAAAAGAAGACACTTAAAGTTATATATGAGAGAAATTAAAGTGCCAAGAAGAATTAAAGAAGGTGGAGATAACAAGGGGGCTGTTTTCTTTCTGACCCTGCAACACAGAGCTGATGTTCTCACATCTGGGAGCCATCCTAATGAATATGTCTCCAAGGGGTGGTGATGTACTTTTGCGTGTCGCTGTTAGTTTACATGACGAGGTTCTTCTTGTAAAGCGTCACTGGTAGGAGGATAATGAGAACCAGCAGCATGGGGGCAGCAGGAATTATAGCCGAGACACTGAAAGATTTAACATCAGCACTCCAACACATTGCAGGAGGTTCAGTATTTGACTGATACTTCTACTAGCATGCAGCTTAACATGGGACACAAAAACACTGTAGCCCCGGATACAGAAATAATAAAAACATAAACATGATGTTCAATCTGGTCTGGGATCAAAAAACATCACATCTATCTTTGACCTAACAAGATTACTTTTAAGAACAAGTTTAATAAATTCGCAGAGAGAGAGAGGGGTGGAAAGTAACATTTACTTAAGTACCTTAAAGTACAATTTTTAGGTACTTTACTTGAGTATTTCCAAGTATTTGGGGGAATATCTGCTTTTCCAGAGGCAAATATTGTACTTTACTTTAATCTACATGCATCTGATGGCTGGAATCTGGAGATTAGAGCTGGGATGACACTCCTATCAGTTAGTCGATTAATCAATTAGTGGTTTAATCGACATATCTGTGAAACCGAGTTTCTCCACAAAGAATCACACAAAAGCACCACCAGAGATGTGCTCATAAGTTTCTTGGAAGTAAATCATTCAGCAACAAAAAAGCATACAGACGTGGAAAAAATTGTTGGTACCCTTCCATTAATGAAAGAAAAACCCAGAATGGTCACTGAAATAACTTGAAACTGACAAAAGTAATAATAAATAAAAATGTACTGAAAATTAACTAATGAAAATCAGACATTGCTTTTGAATTTTGGTTCAACAGAATCATTTTAAAAAACAAACTAATGAAACTGGCCTGGACAAAAATGATGGTACCCCTAGAAAAGATGTAAAATAATTTGACCATAGGGACATATTAAACTAAGGTGTGTCCTGTAAATAGCATCACAGGTGTCTTCAAACTTTTAATCATTTAGTCTGCCTATTTAAAGGGTCAAAAGAAGTCACTGTGCTGTTTGGTATCATGGTGTGTACCACACTGAACATGGACCACAGAAAGCTAAGGAGAGAGTTGTCTCAGGAGATTAGAAGGATAATTATAGACCTTCATGTTAAAGGTAAAGGCTATAAGACCATCTCCAAGCAGCTTGATGTTCCTGTGACTACAGTTGCACATATTATTCAGAAGTTTAAGGTCCATGGGACTGTAGCCAACCTCCCTGGACGTGGCCGCAAGAGGAAAATTGATGACAAATTGAAGAGACGGATAATACGAATGGTAACCAAAGAGCCCAGAACAACTTCCAAAGAGATTAGAGGTGAACTCCAAGGTCAAGGTACATCAGTGTCAGATCGCACCATCCGTCGCTGTTTGTGCCAAAGTGGACTTAATGGAAGACGACCGAGGAGGACACCAAATCATAAAAAAGCAAGACTGGAATTTGCCAAAATGCATATTAACAAGCCACAAAGCTTCTGGGAGAATGTCCTTTGGACAGATGAGACAAAACTGGAGCTTTTTGGCAAGTCACATCAGCTCTATGTTCACAGACGCAAAAATGAAGCATACAAAGAAAAGAACACTGTATCTACTGTGAAACATGGAGGAGGCTAGGTTATGTTCTGGGGATGCTTTGCTGCATCTGGCACAGGGTGTCTTTAATCTGTGCAGGGTACAATGAAATCTGAAGACTATCAAGGCATTCTTGAGCGAAATGTGCTGCCCAGTGTCTGAAAGCTTGGTCTCAGTTGCAGGTCATGGGTCCTCAAACAGGATAATGACCCAAAACACAGCTAAAAGCACCCAAGAATGGCTAAGAACAAAACATTGGACTATTCTGAAGTGGCCTTCTATGAGCCCGGATCTAAATCCTATTGAACATCTGTGGAAGGAGCTGAAACATGCTGTCTGGAGAAGGCACCCTTCAAACCTGAGACAGCTGGAGCAGTTTGCTCACGAGGAGTGGGCCAAAATACCTGTCGACAGGTGCAGAAGTCTCATTGAGAGTTACAGAAATCACTTGATTGCAGTGATTGCCTCAAAAGGTTGTACAACAAAATATTAAGTTAAGGGTACCATCATTTTTGTCCAGGCCAGTTTCATTAGTTTGTTTTTTAAAATGATTCTGTTGAACCACAATTCAAAAACAATATCTGATTTTCATTAGTTAATTTTCAGTAATTTTTTATTTATTATTACTTTTGTCAGTTTCAAGTTATTTCAGTGACCATTGTGGGTTTTTCTTTCTTTGACGGAAGGGTACCAACAATTTTGTCCACGTCTGTAAAAACATGACTAATTGACTAATTTTACAGAAATACATTTGTCCCATTTTGTAATGTAATTTAAAGGGTCTTTTTCAATCAGTGGTAATTGACATAGCAGGAAGAGCACAGGTCTAATCAATAACAACAACAACAACAACAACTAATGATGTCTGTGTTCCTTTTACATGTAATTCAGCCAATATAATTATTAATAATGATCTGTACTTTCCCTGCCATAACAAAAAAATGTCTGCTGCGTAAAAGGTCAATATAAAACCATCAACAGGCAAATACTGACAGAACCCAGATATGCTGTTATTAATGACCGACAACTCATCAGCCTCATGTATCAGTTCATGTTATCAGCTGGTGTTAAAATCCAGTCCAGATAAGCCAATAAATAGCAATCAGATTCTCATTTATAACAACCTGCAAACCAAACCTTATCTGACAGTAACTATAAACAGCCCGTTGGAAAGATGCCCACATAATCTGATCAGAACAGAGTGATCCGTTGTTGGCTGCATCCTGTGTGGGCGCTACAAGGGCCGTTCTGAGGCTTCATTTAGGATCGCCATCATCGGCTTCAGTAATTCACTCAACGTTTAAGCTTAAAGGTGATCAGTGATTCCCAAACTCGTGTCCCATGAGTGGAGAGCTTGTGGAGTCTATTGTCTATTAGGGGTGGGAAAAAAATCGATTCACCTATGTATCGCGAAGTTACCGCTTTTCATGCTAAATGCAGTACCTGTGAGGGTTTCTGGACAATATTTGTCATTGTGTTGTGTTGTTAATTGATTTCCAATAATAAATATATACATACATTTGCATAAAACAACATATTCATCTACTTCCATGTTGATAAGAGTAGTAAATACTTGACAAATCTCCCTTTAAAGTACATTTTGAACAGATAAAAAATATGTGATTCATTTGCGATTAATCGCGATTAACTATTTTAATCGATTGACAGCACTTATTTCAACAACATCCACTGTCATGTAATTAAAATCCAGTTTCAAATCAATTCAGATTTGGAACATGACGGGAGTCGATGAAGAGGTCTTAAGTTCATCTGAGAGGGTTGGTTACCACTATAGAGAAATCACTTTGTTGCACTTATTTCCATTAAAAACCCATCCAGAGATCCAGCAGAGTTCAAGGTTCCTCTATAAACACCACACAGGTGTTCAAAACCTGAAATGCTTTGCTTTATTTTGAGTGTTTTATTCATTATCCCTGACAAATTGATGTACGTATATGAATGTATTTGGGAGGATCATAAATATTCGTATAGGATAAACTTTATATAACTTTTCAGAGGAGTTAATAGGCAGGTGATCCATAGAAGTAACTACATCAGAATGTGCAGGTGCATTGTGGCTCATGGAGCGACACTTAATCATTTTAATGCGTTTTCCATAAGAGCTATCGTATGTGTTCGGCCTGCTAACAGATAGAAAAGAGAGAGAGGCTGCTTTTTGGTTCTTGTTTTTTTACACTAAACACAACAACACAGAAAGCTGGATCAGAAATGTTAAATAAAATAATCAGCTGAAGACATGTTTCTGTGCAGAAAAACATGTACAGTAAACTTGAGGTCGTAGCTTATGCATTCAAAACATAAATAACAACTATAACATTTAGATTTATGAGCAGAGAGCACAGATAAAATGCAGTACAATGATGAATCACGGGGCATTTTAAAAGCAAAAGCATATAAAACCAATAAAAAAAAGCAATATATATGTACACCTGGAAGTTATATTACAAAAATACAATAAAAAGATAAAATTATATATATTAAACACTGACAACCGTTGTCACCTCATGCATTTAAATGAGGAATTTAGCATAAAACTCTCTTCATAAAAACAGCCATAATGTTATTTTCCTCCTCTCATTTTGATGATATGTCTCCCTCTGGTGCCAAGACTAAGAACAAATATCGATCGGTTTCTGCTCATGCATATTCTGCATAAGACATATGTGCAAATATTTGCATTAATATTGCATTATATATGACAAATAACCACAGTGCAAATAACTAAATACAAAATGCTGAGAAGTGGGATCTATTAAGAGTATTAAATATAAATGCCAGAATGGTATAAATAAGAATATTTCTAAATTTTTATGATCTACATTATGCATTTTCTCTGTACATATGGAAACTGACAGTGGTGGAAGAAGTATTCAGATCCTTTACTTCAATAAAAGTACTAATACCACACTGTGAAAATACTCCACTTGTAAAGTAAAAAGTATTGATGTTGCAGTTATTTAACTTTTAATAAAATTCAAGTTTTTGGGGATGAAATACTAATCTGAAAGTAACTAAAGCTGTCAGACAAATGTAGTGGAGTAAAAAGTACAATATTTACCTCTGAGATGTAGTGTAGGAGTCAAAAGAGCAGAAAATGGAAATATTTAAAGGTCCCATATTGTAAAAAAGTGATTTTTTTCACGTTTTTTTTTATTATAAAGCAGGCTTAAGTCCCATATAAATACTGTGAAAGTATCGAAACACTCAATCCATAGGGAAATACACACAGCCCGTATTCAGAAATTCTGCATTTGAAACGAATATACAATATTTAGACCCTTTACACAATTTTAAACGTAAACATTCTAAATGTGTCCCAGTTTATTTCCTGTTGAAGTGTATGTGAATGTCATCAGCTGACAGGATGTACACATGGACCCAAGCTGTTGCCTAGCAACGCAATTCTGTTGCAATTCCGTCAAAATGCGCCAAAACGGAGCGTTTAAGACAGAGCATAAATACAGGTATATTCAGACAGACAGTATGAGGAAAATAAAGTTGTTTTTTTTAACATTACAGCATGCAAACATGTTCTAGTAAAAACACAAAATACAAGTATGAACCTGAAAATGAGCACAATATGGGTCCTTTAAATACCAACTTTACACAGTACATGAGTAAATCTACTTAGTTACATTTCACCACACAGGTGTGTGGCATTTGTAGGTGGTAAATGGTGGGACAACAACCACTTTGCATACATGCAAAAGCAGAAAAAGTTTCTCACAGGTGATAATCAGACTTGAGCACATAGTTACCTGTTCTCCTCAGTTCACTGCTCGAGTCCCTGTTTGTGTGACATTAGCCACGTTTGCCCAATTTCACCGCGTTTTCCTGACGTTGTCCTGCTGCTTTCATGTTTAGTAATATATATATAACAGTATCCCGCGGCTGGTGAGGCGTCCGAGGTGTTTAATCTCAAGTTTTTCTTTAAAAAACGACTTTTAAAGTAGTGCTATAGAAGATAATCCACATCGTTTCTATGGTGACCGAAGTTACTCTTAAACGTCTTTAACCGCCAAACTAACGGCTAACAGCTACTAGCCAATCAGACAACAGCACTTTGGGAAACAGCCAATCAAATTGCAGAGAGGTTGTGCGCATGCGTAGTTATGTTTTCCCCCACACTGGCAGCACTTGACATTGCAATCAAAGAGTATAAACAAAGAGTATATAAACAAAGAGATGAACCTCATTTTTTCCCAGATTTTGCACTGTTACTATAGAAATATTATATTTGGCTGCTATGATTACATTGACAAAGACAGTAATGCATTTTTTTCTTATTAATTTAAGCAATAAAACAATGAATGTATGCAATATCTTTAATGTTTTTAAGTGAAATTATTGTCAAACTCTCGCGTGGTCTTTTTTGAAAGATAATTTTTATAATCCAGAAATATAATATGATTCTGAAGCGGGCCATTTTGCATAATAATTACTTTTACTTTTGGCACTTTAAGTATATTTTGATGCTAATACTTTTCATTTTTCTTAAGTAACATTTTGAATGCAGGACTTTTACTTGTAAGAGTATTTTTACACAGTGGTATTACTACAGACCCAAAGCTGTATTTTTAATTATTAGAATTGTTACAAATGTCAAAGGCATTTAAAAAGGAGACTTTCTTCAGCCAATATTTTCATCTGACGCAAAATCTTTAACACTAAAATGTGTCAAGATCATTGATGTAAATTAATGTATCTATATCTGAATTACACAATAAAGTAAACATGACACCAGAAACCCCAAAATAAGAGTTTAATTATAGTTCATTTACAAAATACATTTAAAAACATTTTCCCCAGAGCTGAGCACTGAATTTCAAGGCCGAAAAAATAAATGAAAATTTTCAGAAAACTTTAAACTGAGGCTTTTTTATTATCCTTACTTATAAAACTCAATAGTCTGCTGCAAATATCTAAGTTCCCTCCATCACGTTTAACAGCAACAACGGTCAAATATCAATAAAAAGAAAACATTGGTATAAAAGCACCAAAACCTGATTTAAAGGAATAGTTTTCCAAGAGTTAGATGAGAAGATGGATACCACTCTCATGACTGAGAGTTGTGTCGTTCTTCTCATCTAACGCCATCCTCCGCCACCAGACAGCAAATAAGCGAACTATTCCTTTAACAGGGAGATTTTGAGTGTGTGTGTGTGGTTGTGTTAGTCTTCCCAGGCGAAGTCGTACGGCTTGAAGTCGTCCCTCAGCTGTTTGCAGCTCTCCTCCTCCTCCTCTCTGCTCTGTTTACACTCCCTCCAGTCAGCTCGAGTCGGGATGTTCAGCACCGCCTCGCTGGCCAGAACCTCCCTACACACACAAACACATGCTGATAAGACTGATAATACTGGAGCATTGCTCATAAGGTAGCAGATTAAATAAACATTTTGGTAAATAGGCACCATTAAAAGTATGCCGAATTATCTACTAGCAGCTCCTGTTTGCATGGATGTTCAGACAACTATCACTGGATTACTGCGATACTGAAGACAACTTTAAAACGTGATCATTCTCAGAAAATGGCAGACAAATATGCCTTTAAGGTACATTTTGAAAAGATAAAAAATGTGCGATTAACTATTTTAATCGTTTGACAGCCCTATTAGGAATATAATATGATTCATATTTGGCTCAAAAGACAATAATAACTGCCTGTAAATGTTACCGGTGGCCCCGGATTTTTGATAGTAAAAGTAATTTTACATTTAAGGTTGTATTTTTGTTTGTCTGTCACAGTTTTATTTAAACCTCTAAATCATCCGTTACTGAGGATGTAGAGGTTCATGTTCACAATTGAATGCCGACTGTTTTACCTTCCAAACTGCAGAGGGAAATGTTTCTGGATGCGATAGTAGAGTTTGTCCCCCGAGTCCAACTCCACGTAGAAGTACGGAGTCCCTGGATGAGCAATCTGAACACACACACACACATTAATACTATTAAAAGCTTTTATATTTACTACATCGTGTTCAGATGAATATGAAAACTAAAAACAACCTCCTGCAGTATGTGTGATCCAGGTGTGTGTGTGTACCTGTTTGAGGTCGCTGTGTTGAGGGATCTCCATCAGCTCCATCTGTTGCTCCTGAGCCTGGACCATGAATGCCTCCTTGATGTCCTCCGTGGCGCAGCGGTCCAGCGGCACCGGGACGACCTGAACAATTACAAGACGTGGTACAGCCCGACCCTCCAATGAGTCATCATTTGTATGTAATATTTTGTGGTTGACTGTGTAACTTCTGTGTGTTTGTACCTGCAGCTGCAGATGTTGGCTCTTGTAGTTCCTCTCAAACAGCACACAGCGCTCTCCTCGGCTCTTGTAGAAGCTCTTCAGGGCCGTCTTGTACTTCTCCATCTCCTCCACCACCTCTGAGCTCAGATCCACCACCGACTGGTAGTGACCGATGGGGAGGATCAGCATGTGCTGGGGAGTCAGGCTGCCTTTAGCCATAGCCAGGTAACACTACGGGACAAAACCACTCTGGTTAATGTGTGTTCGTTACCTTCCCAGTGCTCTATATGTCTGGATGTATATTTGTAATGATCAATGGTATAATAAACTCACATGTGTTCCTATGCTGATGACCAGGTGTTTCTCCACCTGAGGACTGGCCAGACAGAACCAGCACGGACCAGTGGGCTGAGCTACACACAATAAAAAAAATGTAATATTAAAACACAAGTCACAACCGCTCTTCTCATTTCTCTCGTCTTTTCAGCACCCGTGACGTATAAAAGAGACGTGACACATTAGGCCACGTTGTGGATTGAATTAATAGTAATGCTACTGTAGGTATGTACTGTTAACTTAAGACTTTAATACTACAATGTCTACTACTATGAAAACAGATGTTGGTGATGTTTTTCCGGACTGGTTGGACTCACGGTGCCGGCGGGGCTGTTTGTTTTGTCCGTCTCCTCGGTCATTCTGCTGGTCTTGTCCTCGCCCGTCTCCGTCAGAATATCTCTTCCTACCACGCCCACGAAAACCCCCGCCCTGCTTCGTGCTCAGGTCAAAGAAGAACTGACTGGCCGGCTCCTGCACAGACGACGGGAAGGAGTTTTTCAAAATACATTTAGCACCTTTAAATGAGTAAGTGGCAGCCTTGATGAGAGCTGGTTAGGGAAGGAGCTTCAGTGCTTCCTTTCCTTATCTCCTTCAGCCTACGAAAGGTAAGTTTAATTGTAAAGCACCTTTCAGAGGCAATTCAACCTCTCACTCCCCCCTTTCAAAATAAAAGCCCCATAGAATAACTTAACCGGATGTTCAGGATGAGGGTTCTCATTCAACTCTCACTGTATGTCAACAGGAAACTAGGGATGGACCTAGTTTTTCAAAATAAAAAGGCCCAGAAGGTAACGTTCTTAACAGGGAATTTAGAAATTTAGAAAAACAGTTATTATATACAGTTACTAGTTGCCCTAGATTTAATATAATAAACATTTAGCTAATGTTAACACAACCACACACTCCGTACCTCCTCCTCTGTGGTGCTGAAGCTCGGCTTCTGTTTGTCTTTCGTGGGGCATCTGTAGGGGTTTTCTGTCACGTCCTGCGGCTGCTTCACCAGCTCCGATGAATCCATGGTCTTCATGGGGATTATGTTGAAGGCGTACAAATACTGCAGCAGTGACAGATAGACAAACAGTTCAGGATGTGATGCTGTTAATGTATGACACAGGTTGTCAAAGTCTGACTCTATGGAGTGTTATTAGAGCCATGTCCTGGTATTTTGACCGAGATAAAGACAGACAGGTGACACACACACACACCTTCTTCTTGGCTGGGTTGTTGACGGCTGCCAGAGCGAGGAAGCGGCTGACGTGCTGAGCATTTTCCTGGAGGATAAGATGATTCCTGAAACACACGTGCAGTATTGTTAACAAATACCACAACGGCGAAAGGTAAAAGTACTCATTCAGCAGAAAAACGTTGTTTGCTGAACCACATTGAGGTGAACAGAGAGTCAGTCTACCTGTATGGGAGTCTTTCATAGTGAGCGCCCTCTAGTGCAGCAAAGTGGTATCGTGGTTTCAGTTTGTCGGCGAGGTTGGCGACGGATCCGCTCCCACAGAACTTTGTGTTCACTTCCTGCAACACATTGAGACACATGAAAACAGGAAACTGCAGCTAACAAAACAATCTCACTACAAGGCCCATTTAGTAGCTGTTCTGGAGCTTTCAACTATATCATGCAGTCTTCCTCAGCAGATAAAGTTTGCGAAGCTGGCAAGGAAATGTTGACGTTCAAATTTCTATATTGAGGCCTTGTTACCGGGTTGTTTCCGTAGTGCCACACTCCGCGGGGCCACTGTGACGTCAGCAGGATGTCGACTCCTCTGAACTTGGAGCTGCTGGTCAGCGGCGCCACGAGGGCCGACAGGTCTTTGGATGTGAAGCAGTGAGCCGGGGCCGGTTCCTGCATCGCCTCCCTACCGCTGACATAGGCGATCTGTAGTCCCGACACGCCTGTGAACACGCCGCGCCGACCTGAACCACACACAGAGAACAACATGTCTAATGATGGGAACTGAAAGCTCTGGGTTCGTCCAAGTTCCCTGAGAATCAGAGTAGAGTACTCACCCAGATACGTGATGTTGTCAGCCAGCTCGCTGCCGTCAGCGCCGGGGAAACTCTTCACCGTCTCCTGACTCGCTGCTCCCAGGATGTAAGTGTGGATGGGAGCTGAGGAGGCACAAAAGACACAAAAGATTAATCGATTAGTTGTCAACTATTAAATTAATCGAGAAAATAATCGACAATGAAAATAATCGTTATTTTGCAGCTAAATTGGACCATTAATTGGTTGATTAAACATCTGAAAATAGTGAAAAAAGCCTGTTTCAACGTCCTAAAGCCAGCGGTGACGTCTCTAAATGACTTGTTTCCACCAACTAACAGTCCAAAATCCAAATAAATCAGTTTATAGTGATATAAAATGTGTGTATACAAAATTAATCTTTAAGCAAAACAGCAGCCGATCTAATTTAGTAAATGTAGTTCATTCCATGAGTGGAAACAGGTGTGACAGTTGTTTATCCAGATGTTGGTACCTTTCTTGGCTCCAGTTTTGTACTGCTGCCACTCTGCTTCGGCCTCCGGCGTCGTCCCAAAAAACTCTCCGACACACAGCAGCAGCTGCCAGAAAATAACACCAAACATCAGAATAAGATCAATTATGTTTCTGCAACTTTAAAAACTTAAATCATCTCACGCTGACTCACGTCAAACTGTCCGGCCTTCTTCTGGATGGTCTGGACTCGGTTGAACAGAGCGGTCAGTCTGCCTTCAACATCTCCACATGCCAAGCTGCAAACAGACACTCTTTAATACTTTGTTTTAATATCAACAACACATCACGGGACATGAACAGTAAGAAGTAAACATATAGTCACTCGTCTAAAAATAAACACAATATTCCTTTAAAGAAGCATTTCAGACTCCAAATAACTCATTTTAGTTTCAAATTGTCAGAAATCCACCCCAAAACTCATCCCTCTGTTCTCTCAAAACACTTGTGCGTTTTTTTTACAGCCTAAATAAAACTTTAATGGTGTCTTGTTCATGTACAGGTGGATATTAAAGACAACATTTCAATTCGGGAGACATAACATGACCCATACGTGCCCTTTACATCAGTAATATTGCAGAAGAGACTGTTAAAAATGAATATAGTGCAGAAGAGACTGTTAAAAGTGAATATAGTGCAGAACAGGACTGTTAAAAGTGAATATAGTGCAGAACAGGACTGTTAAAAGTGAATATAGTGCAGAAGAGACTGTTAAAAATGAATATAGTGCAGAAGAGACTGTTAAAAGTGAATATAGTGCAGAACAGGACTGTTAAAAGTGAATATAGTGCAGAAGAGACTGTTAAAAGTGAGTATAGTGCAGAAGAGACTGTTAAAAAGTGAATATAGTGCAGAAGAGACTGTTAAAAAGTGAATATAGTGCAGAAGAGACTGTTAAAAGTGAGTATAGTGCAGAAGAGACTGTTAAAAAGTGAATATAGTGCAGGGTAACTCCAGTAGCTTAGTCTATGAAAGTGCACAGTGTGCATTATTATCTGTCCTGCAGACCGTCCTCCTTTAAATTGCTTTAAATTGGTATAATCTTTTACAATTCAGGTCTTTTGGTGGAGTATATGTATGCCGAATTCTTCAGTCCCCATTATAGATATCATCTATGCTTCTATATCACGTGTTATGTTGCATATAAAGGTGCTGAGAGTAATGCAATCTTAAATTATCTAAATTTTGAATGAGGTTTGGTGTCGTTTTGTATCAGATTTATTGAGCAAAATAGAACAACTTGACCCACTAAACCTTTAGAAATAAGAAACCTTTTAATGTCCAGCATATCCAAAAGCATTACATATCTATGATATAATTATGTATAATCAAACAGACACTTTGTAACATCCTGGTAAAGATACAATAAAAACAATAAAACAGCACTTATTAAACATTTAACAAGATAAAACCACATTAAAATAATTAATAAGTATTTGTAAAGTCAAACTTACACTCTCACTGGTTGTTCGGTCATGTTTCTAGCTAAATATTAGTAATATAATATAATATTAGCAGTAAAATCAGTTAAAAATGTGTTGATTTGGATTTTGCAGCTTCCACGTTTGGTGCGTCGCTAACAGTGGTCCGACGGAAATAACAGCGGAACCATTTCCGTCTCAACAAATCACAAATAATTTACCTACAAAATGTAGCTGCAAGATATATTTTTTAAAATAGTAACATTTATTTAGTGTTAATGTTTATTTTTTTATATCTACTTTACATTATTTCAGTCAATCTAAAAAAAATAAAATAAATCATGTTGTTACCCGGACAGGTTTTAGAGCGGAGACGGTGGTTGCCAGGTTTGATTCTTAACACGTAAATTGAATATAAAGACACTTTCAAATAGCAACCTAAGGTCCACTTACTATATTTTTGAAGAGCTTTCAACCACATCTAAGTATTCATCAGTGAGCTTCATTTAAGATTATTTTCAATTTAATAAAACACATTTATATTATTTTTTCCATTAATTTGTTACTGTATGTTATGAGATATGATATATATATATCTATCTATATATATATATAAATATATATATAGATATATATATAGGATATAATCCCAGTCAGAAATACTTTAATGTATATACATTTTCATACATTTCTGATGCTTTTGTCCAATTATTTAAATATAAATACCATGGCTAACGCACATAAAATCCTTGATCACTCATACATTTTATTTTCAGAATTTTATTTTGTCTATTCATATATTGAAAACAGGAAAAAAATAACACATATTTAAGGTGTAATATGCACTCAAGTTATTCTATTCTATAGATTCAATAAATTACATAAACAAAGTTAATTTAGTTTGTATTTTTTAACATACTACTACTATTACTACTACTACTAACATCTAAGTCAATAGACTGGACCTGGACTTATTTCTACCGTCAGCTGCTATATACAATACTGACTCAACTCAACTGTAACTCAACTGTGCAATGCTCTGTCAATAATATTGCATTTATACTGTGCATCTCAAGAAATACTTAATTCTTGTGTGGGGTATGTTATGTTTGTTAAAGTAAATCCTGTATTGAACATATTGCATAATAATGCTGATGTTTGTATACCAAAAAAAACCAATAAAGACATTGTTAAAAAAAAAATTGTTTTATTTGTTTTCGACAGACAAACAGAATAACCTACAACCCCTGCAGTTGTACGGATACTCCTCGTATCTGGCAACCCCGCCTGGCCCTCGTTACAGCTGATCCTCTTCATCCTGGTACTTTCTTCATCTTCATCCTGGTACTTTTCTTCATCCTGGTAACTCACAAGTCCCCGGACCAAAAACAGGAAGTAAGTAGCCAAATCAAAAGCAAAAATTCACTTTCTGTTTGCTAGTCTGGAGCCGGAGGAGCTCAGAGAAAGCTCAAAGAGAGCAAAGACAGAAACACCACAGAGACGCCATAAGCTGCAGCTTGTCTACTAACATGGCGTCAGGGAGACTGTCTGTCTGTCTGTCTGTCTGCTGCAGACATAATATAACAGTGTTGTTGTCAAACTAGAATGCATTTGTTTGGTTTTTGGAGTTTGCATCACGTAAAGTCATGCATTCATCTCTGTGCTAAATGCTAAGTTTGCAGCAGTGTCCCAAATAGCAATGCATGGGACCTCACACCAGACTCCATTGAAAAAAGGACAAATTCTACATCCACTTGCTGATTGCTAAACAATAAATAACTATTTTTTTTTTAACTTTAAGTAAAACCTTTTAAGAGTGATCCTGCCTGCAATTCGGCGTACATACTTTCCAAGAAGCACAACACATTTTTTGGAGTTTGGTGTGAATATAAGCAAGAGAATGAACAAACAATAAATACATTTTTATTGTTTTGGGTATTCCTGTCATGACATCATAGAGTGACATTAATTTAGCTTTAATTTAGTGTATTTGTTAAGGGACTTTGGTATGAATTGCTTTAAATTGGTATATTTGTGAAGGGCAAATAGAGATGCATGGGACCTCACGCCAGACTCCATATAAAAATAGACAAATTCTACATCCACTTGCTGATTGCTAAACAATAAACACACTATTTATTTTAATTTGAAGTAAAAACCTTTTAAGAGTGATCCTGCCTGCAATTCGGCGTGCCTACTGTCCAAGAAGCACAACACATTTTTTGCACAATATCTACTGGCATTGCTGCGTTATCTACAGTATTTTGTGTCCCTAATAGCTGATGCATGGGACCTCACGCCAAACTCCATTAAAAAAAAGACAAATTCTACATTCACTTGCTGATTGCTAAACAATAAATACACTATCTATTTAAACTTTAAGTATAATCTTTTAAGAGTGATCCTGCCTGCAATTCGGCATACATACTGTTCAGAAAGCACAACACATTTTTGCTCAATATCTACTGGCAGTGCTGCGTATCTACAGTGGAGGGCGGCAGCGAGCAGCTTATAAATATATAGTTTTACTTGAAATAACTTCATTATTTATGGATCACTTCTCACCCGAGTTTATAGATCCCAACTCATGATGAATAAAACGTCACAAGTACTCATGTGGGAGTTGAATGCTTGTGCTGATATGCAATTTTGCTTTAAATTAGTGTATTTGTGAAGGGAGTTTGGTGTGAATTGCTTTAAATTAGTGTATTTGTGAAGGGAATTTGGTGTGAATTTAAGCAAGAGAATGAACAAACAATAAATAAAGATTTTTATTGTTTTGGGTATTCCTGTCATGACATTATAGAGTGACATTTTCCCCTTGATTCAAGTTTAAACACCCTTTTGAATCAGTATATATATTCAGCCATTATTCACAAAAATACTGCAACCTACGTGTACACTCAGATAATCTAATACTTCAGTACTGTGCATGTCCAAACATTTTATAATGTTGATAAATATTTATTCCTAAAATTAAATTAAAGCACACATCACTAACATAAATGCCTTAAAATTGAATAAATATCCCATTTTTAAGAATTGAATGAAACAGCAGTCGGTGTATTTTATCCATCAGCAGGTGCACGATGAGCTCAGCAGCGGAGGACGAGGACGCTGCTGCGTTAGACACCGTCAAGTCCGTCACGCTCACTCAGGACAGTGATGGAAGCATCATACTGCACTGTCCTCCCAACGGTGGGTGAACACACATATTTATTTAGTTTTTGGTCTTTCTCTTTGCTTTTATTTTTTTTATGTATTTATTTTATCTTCCTTTTATTTAATTAATTAATTAATGTATTGTCCCTTCCTTTTCTTCCTTTTATTCTATTACTTAATTTATTTTTTCTTCCTTTTATTTAATAAATACATTTATTAATTTATTTTATTTTCCTTTTATTTAATTAATTACTTAATTTATTTATTTTTCACCTTTGGATTTTATTGATTTATTTTCGCTTCCTTTTTCTTCCCTTTACTTCATTTATTTATTTTCTCTTCCTTTTATTTAATTAATTAATGTATCTTTTTTAATTTTATTTATTTTCTCCTTGTATTTTATTTATTTATTTTGTCTTCCTTTTCTTTCTTTATATGTTATTTTTTCTTCCTTTTATTTTAATTATATATTTATTTTCTCTTCCTTTTCTTCCATTTATTTTCTTTCCCCCTCACATAAAAATATTGCTTTTGGATTTATGATTATATTACGGCATGTTCTCTGGCTTATTCATTGATTGTATGATGAAAAGATTCTGTATCTTGGAGAACAGAGTACATGTACGGTCTGAGTTAGCCAATAAGATTAATCGATAATGAAAATAATCGTTATTTGCAACTTTAGCTTTATGTAAACAAGCATGTGAATGTGTGTAAATAACATTTGTTTATTGTGTGTGTTTGTAGACGAGGACTCAGAGCCCCTTCAGAAGAAACTGCGTCTCTCTTCGGAAGAACAGGAAGACTCGGACACGCCTCAGTTCTCCGTGGTCACCTTACCGAGTGAGACACACACGTTGTTTCACTGACATGACGTTTAATCTCGACATCAATTAAAGCTTCAGTTTCTTCATAATTATAAAGAACTCCTATAAACTAATGAGGCTTTAGTTGATGTTCTACCTTGTAGCTGTAACAGCGTTTTCTCTCTCTCTTCCTCCTCAGTGTCGGAGAGCGACGAAGGCTTTGAGGTGACGATGACGGCCACAGCGGACGGCGATCTCTCTGAGGAAGGAGTCGCTCAGATTCAGGTGCAGATAAAGCTCCTACTTTTTTCTGCTTCCACCTCTTTCTTCACTTTTTAAAGAGATCATTTTATTAACCATTTACCTTTTTCATGCAATGGTGTTGTCCACCTGCCTCTCATATGTGACGCAATGACACACACCAGACCTTGTTCAAAAATTTGAATAAATTAAGCTGGAAACAGCGATTTGTTTTTGCATTTTTGAAAACAAATCAAAAATAGTTTTTGCATAAATTCCTTATATGACAATTTGATGATCAAAATTGTTGTTGATTAATTTTCTGTTGACTTACAGTCCTGATATTTCACCATGCTTTGGTGGTTTGTGTAGATTCTGCAGGAGGATGAGGACTCTCTCTTGCCCGATCAGAAGACCGAGGTGTCACCTGTCAGTCAGGCCTGGTTCACTACGAAAGAAGACAAAGACACGCTGGCGAACAAAGGTACACACCAGGTCATCCTTACCATAAGAACACTACTTTAGGGGCAACAAAATTCAGACTTTAATCTCAGAGGACATTTAAATTTTATCTTTATTGTAAATTTGCCACTTTAATCTAAGAAAATCGTTTTTTTTAAAACGTTTTTTCACGCAAATTTTTAAATTTTTTTCTCACAAATTTATGACTTTATAATCTCAGAGGATATTCTATTTTTTTCTTGTAAATATGTGATTTTATTTCTTGTAGATTTGCCACTTTAGTCTCACAAAATATGAATGTTTTTTCTCATAAATTGGCCACTTTAATCTTAGAATATACAATTTCTTCCACTGTATGTAGGTCACAAGTGGAAACAGGGCATGTGGTCTAAAGAGGAGATCGACATCCTGATGAGCAACATCGATGGATATGTAAAGGTACGTTACTTCCTCTCTTTATTGCTGTCCTGTACATGTCTTACAGATTTTATATGACTTCCTCTGTGTGTGTTTCAGGGCCGAGGCATCGAGGACCCGGCCGAGATCATTTTTGAGATGTCCAAAGAAGAGAGGAAGGATTTCTACCGCTCCGTGGCGTTGGGGTTAAACAGGCCGCTGTTCGCCGTCTACAGACGAGTTCTACGAATGTACGACAACCGCAACCACGTCGGGAAGTGAGTTTACGAGGGAAAGATGGCGGAAAACACAACGAAACTTTATTTTCTCACCTTGAATATTAATTTGTTTTATTTCCCCCCCGCAGGTATACGCCTGATGAGATAGAGAAGCTAAAAGTGTGAGTAAAACCTTTGTGTCTGCTACTGCATTCATTTTAAATATATACTAGTATATTGTTTATACATATATATATTGTTTATATCTGGTGTGTGTTCAGGTTGAGGGGGAAACACGCGAATGACTGGGCGACTATCGGAGCGGCTCTGGGTCGCAGCGCCTCCTCCGTCAAAGACCGCTGCCGACTGATGAAGGACACCTGCAACACAGGTACAGACGAGTGTGTACTCAAGTACACGCTGGGGGAACTTTACTGGAGTATTTTCTTCTCATGCCACATTTTACTCCTACTCCACTACATCTCAGAGGGAAATATTGTACTTTTTACTCAACTACATTTATCTGACAGCTTTAGTTACTTTACAAATTAAGTTTTTTGCACACAAAACATATGAAGAGTTTATAAAATAAAATTTATGATTTTGATCTCATAAATTTGTCACTTTAATCTCATAGAAGATTCAAGTTTTTTTCTCAGAAATGTGATTTTTTTCTCGTACATTTGCCACTTTAATCTCTCTCCAGCGGACCCAGCAATACGGCCTGGGCCTCAAGCAGCGTGGTGTCGGCTGAGCAGCGAGGCAAAGCTCTGCTCCTGGCCGAAGGAACTTTATTTTTCATATAAAATGTTATCTTTTTTTAAACAGGTAAATGGAGCGAAGAGGAGGAGCGACGTCTCGCCGAGGTCGTGTACGAGATGGCGGGCGTGTCGCCGGGGTTGGCGGTCACAGGAGGCGTTTCCTGGGCGACGGTCGCCGATCAGGTTCGCACTCGCTCAGAGAAACAGTGTCGGTCGAAATGGTTGAACTACCTGAACTGGAAACACAGCGGCGGAACAGAGTGGATGAAGGAGGACGACCTCAACCTCATACGCAGGTACGCAGTCGTGTGTGTGTTAGAATCAATCCACATTATTAACTACACAAATTAAAGAGTTAAACGGCGTGTTTCAGGATATCGGAGCTGGAGGTGGAGGATGAGAATGAAATCAAGTGGGAGGATCTAGCAGGCGGGTGGAGCAGCGTGCGGTCGCCTCAGTGGTTGCGATCCAAGTGGTGGAGCATCAAGAGACAAGTAGCCAATCACAAGGAGATCCCCTTCAACGGTACGCACACCTGTGAAAGGTGTAGTTACATTTGAAGCTAATCATTTGTTCGTTCAAACCTGAGTGTATGTTTGTGTCCTCAGTCCTCCTGAAGGGTCTCCAGGAGCTCATGGCTTCCTCCTCCGCAGCATCCGGACCAGGCAGTCCCTCCTCATCCTCCTCCTCGCTCCAGATCCGACTCACCCGATTGGATGAGAGCGGCGGCGGCAGCCCGGCCCCCAGCTCTGTGGCGGCGCTGCAGATTCCCGTACAGATCCCGCTGCAGATCACACACCTGGGTGAGTCGTGTTTTAGAATGACAATTTAATGTTAAAGTGTCATTCTATGCTGATGATACAGACTTTTATAACAACGTAGACTCCAGCGGTGTCTGACTGACCTTTTCGTCCTGTATGTCCCTGATTCCTGACTCTTAATGTTTCTCTGGAAGCTTCAGATTCTTCAGCAGCAGCCAGCGACAGTGAAACCATCACTCTGAACACTGGAGCCCTGCAGACCTTCGAGATCCTGCCTGTAAGTACAACACATATTTACACCGTATAAATATACTGTTAAACCAGCTTTGCAGCAGTATTCTTCAGACTTTATGAATTTGACAAGTATAGATGGTTTGTAGATACCTCTGTGTGGTAATAATATATAATAAAACTTAGGACGAGGGTTACTGCTCACATCTGCAAGAGCGTATTAGAGATTTGTTAGGTTTTTTTGGGCCAACAGGAAGTCAGTCATCTTGGATTTCGTGCGTTAATTTAAAATTTACAAACACATGTTTGAGGACTTTAGGATGCGAGTGAGTTGCTAGATTTACGAGCCCAATGTGGCATTATACTTGCTCACTACAAGTGAGCAATCCTTATTGTTGAGCCGTGCCTGACGAACCTGCTCAACAGATTCAGGTTTTATTCAAATCAAACCATGTCACTAATCTTTCTGACTTAATGTGGTCAACACCGTAGAGTGTGAATAATTCACATCAAAACCAATAAATAACAGACAATAAGTTTGTCTTTACAGCCTCTTTTCCCACGAGTGAAAACGGGACACACCCAAACTCCGGCACTCACGTCGATTAGATCACTCACCCAGTAACGTTGTTGTTTTTCGTTCTTAACTTCGTCACCAGTAGCTGCAGTTTTGACTTCATGAATGTAATGGGGCACTAAATGACATACTGATATCCTTTTAGTCATGATTATAGGTGACGAAAGTACAATATCTGAAATTACAGACACCAGAAGCTAATAAAAAAAAGTGCAGTGCATTTCTTTTACCTGTAGTCTCTTCACCACCAATGCTTACACCTCGGTCTGGGTGTAGGAATGACACCGACAACAGAGAGGTGACAGTGGAGGAGGTTCAGAGGTGTTTTCAGTTTATCTGGCTGATTAGATCTCTGCTCACTGTAATTTATTGACATCTTCCTGAGTCTCCTGTCAGCTTTCATTGCACCTGTTTGGGCATTCTTATCATTCTTGTTGGTAGATGGAGATTCCACCCTCAACCTGAGCAGAGGTCTAATCAGCCAGAATAACTGAAAACACTTCAGAGGACAAACAGGTTCAGCTTATACAGAGTTTGAACAAAATGTTCAGATGTACAACAAAAAAACAACAAATGAGTTATTAGAGTTAACATCTTCCAGTCTCTTAGAGTTGGTACTAAATGTGATTACTACATTATGAAAATGCCAAGAAAAAAAAATTAAATTTACGAGCAAAATCTCACAAATTTACGAGAAAAATGTGGATATTGTCTGAGATTAAAGTTTTAAATTTACGAGAATAAACTTGAATATTCACATCACTGCTCTGTTTTCCCTCCAGTCCTTCCACCTGCAGCCCACCGGCACCCCGGGGACCTACTACCTCCAGACGACGTCCAGTCAGGGCCTGCCACTCAGTCTCTCCACGAGTCAGGGCCTTCCGCTCAGCTTAGCCAATAACAGCACGGTTACCCTGACGACGGGCTCCTCGCCCTCATCACATGAACACATCATCCTCCACAGCCTGTCGGTCAGTTTTACACGTTAACGTTCGTGATAATAAAGTGTTTGTTTGGAACAACGCGCCTCATTCTCATGTTTTTCCCTTCTCAGACCGACGGCCTCTGCTCCGGCGACGGCGTCATCATCCAGACGGTCACCGCTGACCCCGCCTCCTCAGACTCTCTCAGCCAATCACAGCTGGTGGTGGAGACAGAGGGGCGGAGCCAGGACGACCGCCTCGACGCCACGAGTCTCCTGGAGGGATCCGAGAACGTCGTCACGGAAACTCAGGAGCCAATAAGCGACGGCTTCACTGACAAGGTTGATCCAGCATTATTAATATTGAGGATTTATTTACATGTTCCAAAATAATATAGCTATAAACAATACATATGTAAAAGGATTTTCAAATTAAAAGCATCATAATAAACAACAGATTTACCTCAAATGATTATTAGAGATAATAATAATGTGTGTGTGTGTCTGTGTCTCAGGAGCTGAGCTCACTGTCTGTTGAGGGTCCAGTAGTGCATTCTGGGATAACATCTGGCAGCGCCGTGCTGATTGTGTCTCCTCCCAACATCAGCAGCACACTGACAGGTAACACACACAAACACACACCTATTAAACTGACCTTTACGGCTAAATATCGCTTGACATTTTTCACATCGTTCTCGGTCTCTATCCTCAGATCCGATCCTGGAGAACCAGGACGGCTCCGACTGAGCTGGACCTCCATCGTGGACTACACTGATTAAAGGACGGACTACAGGAGGAGGCTGCTTCCTGTCTCCTTCCTGGTGAAGCTGCTGCAGGATGACAACAAAGCCTGCGTCTGTCTGCTGTTTTAAAACCAGGATGTGAACATTTAAACAGACCTGGTTGGTTGTAAATTAAACTGAACTTTTAATTGTGAAGTGTGAATGAGTTTAAAGCTTCATACTGAACCCCTGGATGAGATGTGAACGGAGACGTCCTGCAGCGCCAAAGAGACTCTAAAGACTGAAGGATGCGACTGAACTGCCCCTTTAAAATAAACACACATATATAATAAAATAAATATGTTAAGAATTGAATGATTTTGTCATGTAATTATGAAAATAAACTATTTCAATTGGTTTTCACTTTCATTTAAATGATGATGAGGTTGTGTGGTGCTACAGAAGCTCATTTCTTTTCTCTGAACTTTGAGATGTAAAAATAAAATGTATGAAGGAAAGAATACAGAAATAAGTTTGGGTAAATAAAAAAGGGGTGAAATGCAAAGAGAAAACTGCAAAAATAAATACAAACATGAAAAATAAATAAATAAATGCATGAATAAATACAAATATTTTAAAAATGTATAAAAACGAATACATAAATAAAAGGGAAAATTAAACGAGTAAATAAATAAGGGAATTAACACAAAGATAAATAAGCAAATTAAAACATTTATTTTATGTTTATTTTTACTCTTCTGTTTAATGTTCCCTTTTATTTATTCATGTATTTATTTTTATTAATCTTTACATTTATTTATACATTTTAAAAATCTATTTTGGCATTTACTTTTTATATTTATTTTTAAATGCATGCATTTATTTATGTATTCATGCATTTCTTTATTTCTTTCTGCATGATTTTCCCTTTGCATTTCACCTTTTATCAAAAATAAAGAATAAGTACAGAAATAAATAAAAATGGAAATTAAGCAGAAGGGTAAATAAATAAGGGAATTATTATTATTACTACGTCAAAGGTAAATGTACTTTTTACTACATTTATTGACAGCTTTAGTTAAGCTACTTTACAGATTAAATTTCACATAAAAAAAACATGCTTATACTTTTTGGTGCTTAAAGTACACTTTTGTGTGACTTTTTTTATAATTTTTTACTAAGTATTTCATAATGTTGTCTTACAAAATTTATATTTGGACTTACCTTAAGTATTTTTATAGCTATAACTTACTTTTCATACAGATCAAAGATCAAACACACACAACAACTAAAGGATGAATTAAAAATGATAACATTTAAGTTAGGAGCTGATCATTAACACATAGCAATCTGTCAGTTTCTTTGTTATTTTAATGAAACGTTTCCTTTGAAAACCAGTTTACTTCAGATCCAGTAGGATTCAGTAAGTGGGTCCACTCTGGTGTTTTACAGTGTAATGAAACATGAAACAGAAATGTAAAAAACATTCATGTGGTCTGGTGTTTCAGGTGTGACTGAAGCCTGCAGTCATGACAGTTACAACATGGCACCGAGGATTTGATGTGAAGCATAAACATTTAATATCATTCAGTACAAAAGTAGAAAAAGTGTAAAAGATATTTGGCAAAAATTAAGTTTAAATGAGGAGAAAAATGTGCAGAAGGCCGCAGGACGAGATCACTGACCTCTGACCTCTGTGTTAAAACTGGCATCACACCTGTTGTTTCGTTATTGGAGCTGCTCTGAACTTGATACACATCTGTGTATGTATATATACCATATATATAAATATATACTGTGTACAGATACTGTATCTGTCTCACCTCACACATGGAGGCCACAGGTTTGATTCCCAGTCATCAGGTTGTCCTGGTTTTTCATTTAAACCAGTGGTTCCCAACTTTTTTGGCTGCATATAAGACACATAGAAATTTAAAAAATATTGATAATACAACACAAAACAAGTTTATATTAATATTTTTTGTCTTACTTCTATTTAGGGGATAATCATGCTCTAAGTTTGGAAACTACAGTTCCCATAATGCATTATTTTTAGCCTAAATTTCTTTATATTTTGACAAATTAGCCATTAAAAGTAGGCCGAATTATCTATTAGTAGCTCCTGTTTGCAGTGTACCCATGGATGTACAGAAAACTATCACTGGATCACTTTGATACTGAAGAAAACTTAAAAACGTGATGTTTCTCAGGCAAGTTCTGGAGCCATTTGTTCAATGATGAAGTGGATTTATGGACGTTTACTGGCAATGGACATGAGAGATGTGATATTTCACAATAAAGCAAGCAAAATAAGAGAAAAGTTATAATTTGTGTGGCAGAAATTAGATTTTTTTCTTATTTCCTATCCTGGGAATCATCTTGTGACCCCTCAGATTAATTTTGCCACCACATGGGGGTGACAATCCTCAGGTTGGGAACCACTGGACTAAGCGGGATGATTTTACACCTCCGTCTGAACGCCCGTATGGACATGTCTGATGACTGTCTGAATCCTCGTAAATCAAACGCACCTCAGATATATGATTAACGTGTGGCGTCACCAGGGATTGCTTCATTTCAACACTCAAACTACTGTAATGTCCTTTTCTCCGGTTTAAATACTACCCTCTCTAAAAACAGTCAGTGCAACTGCTCATTTTAAAGTGCTCCTCCTCACATATAAAATTACATGGTCTAGCTCCATCAGCACTTAATGAGTGTTTTCACACCCCCTTCACATGCTGGAACATTTCAGTAGGGAAGACAAATGTTATCCATTTAAATACAATTCACTCCTGGCTAAAACGTGTTTACACCTGTGCAGAACTTGTCTCTATAATGCAGGAAAGTGGCAGTGTAGTTGTGCTATTTTTCTCCTGAGGTCTTTCTTGGTCTTTTCCCTTAAATCCTAATTTTTTGTTACGGAGTTCTTCCTCGTTTTAGGACGGGGGTTGGCTGTATTAGCTGTTAACTCTAGTGTGTTAGCTGCTACAGTAGTTCACCAATTAACCCTGCAAATGTGAATAAACTGTGTGGTTTTATTGTCACACAGAACAAATGCTTGCCAGTTAGTTTGGCTACTCGTAATGTTCCCGGCTGCTGGCGTGTTATCTCGCTAGCTACAGTAGTTCACCAGTAGCCCTTTTACACAGCGGATATTTTGATTTATAATATTTCTATTCAAGTGTCCCAGTAAGCCATGACACAGTCAAAATGTCTTCTGTGAAAACGGCCTTTTAGCCCGGCGAGTCGCTACGTCCCAAAGCTTCCAGCATATGAACTTTCCGCCGTGAGCAGGGCTTTAAACTCCACCCTGGTTCACCCCTTTGCCCTCAAATTAGAATACTTCGGCGCCGCCGGTGACAAAGCTGGTGGCGAGTGGTAAACCTTCAGAAACCTCTGGAGCACCACATGTTTTTGGATTTCTTGCAGGTTGAGGGTTCAAACCTACGACCGCCACACCGGGCACCAGGTCGCATCACACGATTAGTGATCGTAGCGTCGCCACCAGGCCGAGCCCCACAGCGAGCCCTGTCCACGTGGGCCTGGAGACGGCTCCGCCTGCCTCCAGTTGTAAAGTGTGGTTACAGGTAGGGGTGGCGTTAACCGGGGTGCGACCAGTCGTAGAGGGGGTGTGGCGTAACATGAAGTCGTGTTTCATGGCGGAGTAGTTATCGGGACCATGAGGGACGTTAAGTGTCTCCGTCAAAACCTCGTGACCCGGGTACGTCACCTGTCAATCAAAGAGATCAGAAGAAAGACTTGTAACTGTAATGAACATTAACATTAATAAACTACATTTCCCATAAGCCCCAACTACACTGTGGCCTGTAGGGCGATATAGTTCCAACACTAGAGGTCGCTGTATCATTGTGTGTGTTTACTGTGAAGATGTAGTTTCCAGGCAGCAGCAGTCTGTAGTATTCTCCGTGTTGGTCGGTTCTGAACGGACACATATTCCTGCGACCTTTGACCTCCACCACCGCATTCTGGACCGGCACTCCGGCGCCATTGAACACACGACCTTTGACCCCTGAACACACACATATACACACAGATAGTATCAGACAGACAGGTACTGACCCAGGTGGACAGACCGGTACACAGACAGTTAGACAGACAGGTACTGACCCAGGTGGACCTGCTTGATGTAGGCCAGCAGAGACTTCCTGTTGTCCGTCCACAGAGCAGGAAGCTGATCGGCTGGAGGAAACTTGCAGCAGGAAACCTCCAGAGTCAACTCCAAACACTGAGCCCACACATAGTTATAGTCCTGCATCCCACCTGCACACACACACACACACACACACACACACACACACACACACACACACACACACACACACACACACACACACACACACACACACACACACACACACACACACACACACACAGTTACTGTACCGGCGTTACACCATATTCTGTAACCACCGTAAAGTGTGACCACAGGGGGCGCTGTTGCATTAATGTAATTCAGTCAGCCTTCTTTAACGAATTGTTATGTGTGACATAAGCCGTCACAAAATGGAGTATATGCACAGAAACAAATGTGCATATCAGCTGTCCGAGAGAAATAAATTTCCCTCCCAAATTTAAAACCAAAAGGACTTCCATTAATGTAAATCCCAGGATTGTTTTTAGGCATAGATGTGCATGTGTGTGTGCAGGTGCGTCCTCAACTCAGCAGTTAATCCGGACTGTTTTGGTTAAGTGTGTACTGTAATGTAAATAGTATTGAAATAAATACTGGATAGTAAAACAAAGACACTTTGACTGTCTACACAGACCTTCAGAAACCTGGATAAGAGAGATGAATAACCAAGTTTCTATGATTTAACCAGGGCTGGACTTATTAAAGGGACACCAGTGAGGTACCTGTGAGGGTTTCTGGACAGTATTTGTCATTGTTTTGTGTTGTTAATTGATTTCCAATAATAAATGTATACATACATTTGCATAAAGCAAGTATATTTGTCCACTCCCATGTTGATACGAGAATTAAATACTTGACAAATCTCCCATAAAGGTTTGAACAGAAAAAAAATGTGCAACTAATCATGGACAATCATGCGACAGCTCTAATTATAACAGGACACAAACCACAAGTTTTAATTAAAATTAAAATGGTTTAGACAGTGCAGCTGCAGTGTTCATTTCCCTCTGGTAACGTTGCCGTCAGCGAGGTGATCGGGTTGCAGCGATCTGGTTTCTGCAGCAGGAAACCAGAGGAGGCAGATGAGGTCTGTCTTTCGTATCTGTCTCTGCACTGAAGTGCTTCTAGGAATTAAACTCACACTGAACAACTCTGCTGTGCTAAAATGCCAACATTCAGTGTAGCTGCAGAAAGTAGTGTGTCCTTTATAGAGTTATGTAGAAAATAAGCCATAGACTGTATGTAAGAAGTGGACGTAGTCACCGTGACGTCACCCATTGGTTTGTGGACTACGGTTTTGAAGCCTCGAGTTTGGCATTTTGGCCGTCGCTATCTTAGCTTTTGGTCATTGCCATCTTGGTTTACTTTGTTTTTGGCCGTCGCCCGTTTTTTATTTGGCCTTTGCCATCTTGGTTTATTTTTGGTCGTTGCCATCTTGGTTTATTTTTGACCGTTGCCATCTTGGTTTTTGTCCATCTTTTTCATCTTTTATTATTAAAAAAGGCAAAATATGAAATCCTAATTGGCTGCACTGAATCTTATCGAATTGGCCTCAAAAAATACAACGTATGCTGCAGACCTGCCAGAGGATACCACTGGTATCCGTTGGTGACACCCTCCAGGAACGGTCTGCTGTCTTTGCAGCGGTCGCCATGTCGCATGGCGGCGTGGTTGTGGGAGTACACCTTGGCCAGGTGAACGAACACGTCGTCGTCAGGGGTGACGCTGGACCCGCCCACCAGTTCGCTTCCTGGAGAAACAGACAGGAAGTTGTATTTTGTTTATTTTTTCATCCTCAAATAAAACATAGAATAGATGTGAAAATGACCTTTTAATGAGAGACTGCACATTTTATACACATGTTAAATTGAAAACAATTTGTATGTTACTGTCCAAAGCAGTAACAACTATTGGATGTGTGTGTGTGTTTACCTCCGTTGCTGTTGTCATAAGCATAACTGGCCACCAGCGCTCCTCCATGAAGGTTGGCAGACAGAACAAAACTCTCAGTCCTCAACCAGCCAATCACAGCTCTGACCTGAAACACATCACACAGCAACCAGCCAATCACAGCTCTGACCTGCATTTGATGGGGACTATTTTCAGTGGCGGATTAATCCACACTGCTAAGAGTATCACCAGTTGTATCCATTAAACACAAGATAATCTACATGTGAACACTAACCTCGGCCTCCCGCCTCTCCTCATCCAGCTGCTGCTGATTCCGGAGACCAGCGAAAGCATCGGGGAAGTTCCTGTTCAGATCGACGCCGTTATAGTTGGCCCTGAAATACACACAGAACGTTCACTGGGATCTGACTAACTCCTGGAGTTCACTCAACTACACACAGCAAGTTTTTAGGGTCAGAGGTCAGCAGAGAGGAAGAGGAGAAGGAGGGGGAGGAGAGGAAGAGGAGAATGAAGAGGAGTGGGAGGAGAGGAGATGAGGACAGGAAGAGGAAGAGGAGAAGGAGTGGGAGGAGAGGATATGAGGAGAGGAGGAGAACGGAGCGGAGGACAGGAGGAGGAAGAGGAAGAGGAAGAGGAGGAGGGGGAGGAGAAGAGAGAGAGAGCAGAGGAGTAGGGGGAGGAGAGGAGGAAGAAGAGGAAGAGGAGGAGGAGAAAAGGAGAAAGAGGAAGAGGAGAGGAGGAGGGGGAGGAGAGGAAGAGGAGAGGAGAGGTGAGGAGGTGGAAAAGGAGGAGGAAGAGGAAGAGAGGAGTAGGAAGAGGAGAGGAGGAGAAGGAGGAAGAGGAGGGCAGAGGAGAGGAGAGGAAGAGGAGAAGGAGGAGGAGAGGAGGAGGAAGAGAGCAGAGGAAAGGAGATGAGGAGAGAAGGAGGAAGAAGAGGAGGAAGAGGAGGAGGAAAGGAGATGAGGAGAGTAGGAGGAAGAGGAGGAGGAGAGGGGTAGGACGAAGAGGAGGAGGAGGAGAGCGGAGGAAAGGAGATCTGAAGAGGAGGAGGAAGAGGAGGAGAAGAGTAGGAAGTTACAATCCATCCCATAGTTGTTGAGATATTTCAGTCTGAGAGGAACAGCAGCTGCTGCCGAGGCTCCCATGGGCAAGGCACAAGTCCCTACTGCAGGATTGATACTATAAATACATTTAACTGATAATATTTCTGTACTTTTATTGTAATTGAGTATTTTACATCACTGCATTATTATTAAAACTAACAGTTGATTAAATAAAATGATTTAAACTAGTTTGTTTTTGTCCCAAACTGACAGAGAAATAATCTCATTGGCTGATTTTTTCCACTTTTATTCGCTTCAGTGAAACATTTCCTTATATGGTCTGGAAAGTGGTGACCTCACCGGCCACACACACACACACACATACACAACCCCACACACACACTAATTTAATGTAGGTGAAAATCAACCAAAAAGTATTAATTTAAGAGGATAAATGTGATTCAATGTTAAAAAGAGCAGTGTAAACATTGACTAATTTCTCAGGTTAAATTGATTAAAAGTTGAATGAAGTCTGGTGCAAACCCTAACCCCAAATCTTAACCCTAAAGTGTGACATGTTTTAGTGAGGCCCCATAATGAGGCTGTGTGAACAGATTTACGTCTCTTATATACAGTACATTAGAAGCAGTCAAAACACTTACAATTACTAGAGGCTTTTATCTGTGTGTGTGTGTGTGTGTGTGTGTGTGTGTGTGTGTGTGTGTGTGTGTGTATGCTACAGATCTACAGTCTGTGTCGGGTTTCCTGCTTATCACAGTGTTTTGGGCGTTGGAGCGTCACATAGTTTAGTCTATACGCATCAAAGTCGGCTTCAAGTGTGTGTGTCGTCTCAAGTCTTTAAAGTCTTGTTTTGACATTTGGTCCGACACACGCACACACACGCACACACACGCACACGCACACGCACACGCACACACACACACACGCACACACACACACACACACACTTTAACCCTGTATGAAGCAGACGGTTGATGTGTTTGCAGCAGATCAGAAGCAACTATGGAAGACGAAACATGCCAAAATAAAAAAATAATGAATAAATAAATAAATACATAAATAAATATGTCATTAAATGTAGCAAAAAATTACATTAAATATAAATGTAGCCATTAATTAATTAATAAAATGTGACATAAATTGATATTTCTGAATTAATTTGGTGACGGACAAAAAGCAAAATGGTGATGGCCAAAAACTAACATGGTGACGGCCAAAAACCAACATGGCAATGGCTAAAAACTAAGATTGCGGCGATAAAATCTGGGAAAATCGGGAGGATTGGCAAGTATGACCATCTCGCAAGAGCTTCACAACTTGGAGGTTACCTTCCAAAGACAACCCAGAGCTGGCGGCTAGCAGCTAACGGTGCTAACAGTGCAAACAACGGCAACAATGCTAACAGAGCTAACCGGAAGGTGGGTGCTACACTTCCACGAAGATTATCAGCCGTAACCGCCGTATGAGAACAGTGCAGAGCGGCGGCCGTGAGCTAGCCAGTGAGGCACGCTCACATGCACGAAAAGGCATTACTCCACTGTATCTTTACATAAACAACAGTTGCTTGCTGCTATATTAATGCTCTGTATATCGTATAGAGCCTGTGTGTGTGTGTGTGTGTGTATGTGTGTGTGTGTGTGTGTGTGTGTGTGTGTGAGTACCTGCCCTGGCCGTACAGGCAGTCTGTGTTCGATGCGTCGAAGCCGTCGGGGTTCATCGTCGGCAGGATGTGGATGCGAGTGCTATTCAGTAACTGCAACGACCACGTTTCGTTGCTACGGTAACCACGCACTAGATCGTCGATTAGCTGTAGCAGCAGCACCCGGCCAAGAACCTACACACACACACATCAAAAGTATTTACTTACAATTTAATGAGAAAGTGCAGTATACATATTAAGTAATTCTCGGGTTAATTCGATGAAAAGTTGAGTGAAGTCTGTTGCTTCAGAATGAACACAAACAACGACTATTATTAAACTTCATCTTGTGACTGCTGCTCAGTGTATTCATTCATTCCTCTTCTACCCAACATCTGTTTTTTTAACGTGACATGACATTTCAGCTCAATGCATGTTCTCTCCTGCTGGAAACGGCGGGGGAGGAAGTGATGTGGTGAGTCAGCAGGGAAGTCAGGAGCTGAGACAGAGAAACTGAATGAATGAATGAGAGCCTCAGGAGGCAGAAAGAGAGAAGGGTGGGAAAGGCGGAAAGGTGTGTGTGTGTGTGTGCGTAGAAAGCCGCAGCACACAAGTCAGGACTAGCGCTGCCTCTGGCCATCTTTTTGTGTTCCTCCAACAATAAACCCTCTTTTCTCTCTCTGCTGTCGTCACACTACAATCCCATGTGCAAACCAGTAATGAATGTACCTACTAACAGGTACTGTGTGTGCCTTAAATGTCTTTTTCTGTGGTAAAAATATTCAGACGTAGGCTATTAATGATTTATTAGCCTCATAAATCCTGACACATTTTTTCCCCTATATGATATTATAGAGCTATTCCAACAGGAGACTGATCTTAGTTTCCTAGTCGGGTTGGTCACGGGTTAGAGAACAGACAAATATCAGCTCCCTTGCTCAGATTTGAAGGCCGACGCAAAAGTAAAACATTTTTGTATGAACCTGAAGTGCCTACCCAAACAAAAAAGTACTCCTGCGACCATTGAGTAGAGGTTACCAAACCAAGATGATGACTGCTAAAAACCAAGATGACGATGGACAAAAACCAAGATGGTCCTTTCAAACACAACGCAACAACGGCACTAATGCGCTCTGAAATCCCTTATTTCCAATGGTTTGCACCACAACACAGCTACTTGTCGCTATAAGCGATGGACGTTTACTGTGAAGTTGCAGTTAAATACAGTAATTCTACAGCAGCATACTGCTAAATCCCAATAATATACTGGCGTAACTACTGTGAAGTTACAGTATACAGCTGTCTCCCCTCTAACAAGTAAGTTTAGATAACAAGGTTTCACCAGTCCAGTGTTGTTTACATAGCTGTGCATTAGCAGATGTAAGCTAATGTTCAACGTGCCTCACTTCTGTTAAAATGTCCTCAGAAACAACAACAGTTCCAGAGTCAAGGACAGCATGGCCTGTGTACAGTTTGGAAACACAGGAAACTGTCGCTCCCTCTCTCGCCCACACATACACAAACACACAATGTCCTTTACAAAACTCACACAATCAATATAAGAAAACAAAACTGCCACTGTGAGCGGGTAAATGTTGAAAGGCTTTCTTCTGTCTCTCTGTTAATCTGTGAACTCGGTCAGTTTCATCTAGCTCTCTGATACGTTTTTTATCTGTTCAAAATGTACCTTAAAGGGAGATTTGTAAAGTATTTAAGACTCTTATCAACATGGGAGAGGGCAAATATGTTGCTTTATGCAAACATATGGCGACAAAAATACAAAAATCAAGACGGCGATGGCCAAAAACCAAATAGCTCGAGGCTTCAAAACGGCAGTCCACAAACCAATGGAGGACGTCACGGTGACTACGTCCACTTCTGATATACAGTCTGTGGTTCTTCCTTGGCCCAAGCTCTACTTTTCCACCAAGTTTCATGAAAATCATTGTTTTTCCTTGATGCTGCTGACAAACGGACAAACAAACCAACAAACCGAACCGTAAACACAACCTCCTTGGCGGAGATAACTACGACTTAGAGTACAAGACTAACACTGCATTCACACAGAGATACAAAAGTAGTCGGCAGTCTCTGATGGGCTGAGGCGGATGGGAATATCATTAGTTCAGCAGGTATTCAAATTTTTGACTTTGCATGTCAGCATGGCTGAAAACGTGCAATAACAGCTGAGAAATATGCTAAATGGGTTGTTCAGTACAGATAAGATCACCAACAGGTGTCAAAGAGACTCTAAGCATGTTGTTAAGTGTGTTGTGAGCAGATCAAAGTCAAAAGACGTCTGTTTGATTTGACATTACTGAACCAACCAGTTGTCAGGATTAGAGACATGAGCAGACAAACACCCAGAGGTGATTATTTTCCAAGGAGACAGACTTCTTTCCTGTTACTGACTGAACAGCATTCTGTCGGACGGAGACGACGGATACATCCTCACTCATCTGACCTCTTGATTTCCTGTTTTATAGTGGATGTTGTTTGCTTCCTGTGTTTCAGGGGTTTCCTACCAGGGGCCTGATGTATAAACACTGAGCACGTACCAAAAACATCTATTTCCTACACAAACAGCAGCAGCTATACAAACAGAAGAGGGGCATTAATCTGCTGCTATAACAAAAACCAAGATGGTGACAACCAAATACCAAGATGGTGACAACCAAATACCATGATGGCAGCGGCGGCTAAAAAACCAAGATGGCGATTGCCAAAAACGAAGATGGTGACGGCTAAAAACCAAGACGGTGACGACTAAAAACCAAGATAGCAACGCCCAACAAGCAAGATGGTGACGGCTAAAAACCAAGACGGTGATGGCTAAAAACCAAGACGGTGACGACTAAAAACCAAGATAGCAACGCCCAACAAGCAAGATAGTGACGGCCACAAACCAAGATGGTGACTACAAAAATATAACAAATATTCAACAACAACCAACTAATAAATTATGGTGTATGATTATATGTTAAGCTACCTGGCTACCGTTACAATATTAAAGTGATGTGTATGTACAGTATATACATGTATATTTATTCACTTTATTTTACTATTGGTTTCAAATAAAACTCCTTTCACACAGAAAGTTTTCTGAGAACTTCTAACATAAAGACACACACTGATCTCTACACGACACCTCTCCAACTTTTCCACCGAGGCTACATTCCTGCTGTTATACTGTGTGTGAGTGGACTCAGTGAAAAGGCCTTTTTCTGGAAGTTTCCTCCAAACCGACACACTCCACTGACTCTGTTTGCTGACTGTGTAACACACTGTGTAAGTGTGGATGTGTGTGTGTGTGTGTGTGTGTGTGTGTGTGAGTGTCGAGGCGTGACTTGTCTATTTAAGGACATTTCCATTGACTTTCACACACACACACACACACACACACACACACACACACACACACACACACACGCAGTGTGATCAGCAGTAGACCGTTACCACGGCAACCAGATGCTGGTCAGAGGTCGCTATGAGTTTTCTTCATTAAAAGGAACTTTTTCACTTAGATATATTTTGTCGTATTTCTTTAAAACTTTACATTTCTGTTTAATCAGATTTTTGTCTCATTATCTGAAATGTACTTCAGACTATATCATAACTTCATTGTTCCGATTTGATTCAACTCTATATTGACAGTTTAAATGTTTTCTACTCAAGATAAGATAAAACTTTATTTATCCTGTGCAGCAGTTGCTTTACAAAATATGATGAGTGCAAATATAAAATATATATTTATTATTAATAATAATAATAATAATAATAATAATAATAATAATAATATATATTTTCGATAAATTTTGAGGTAAATATCGGGGTAATAGGATACTTGCTAATTACCATGAAATTTGCGGACCTGTAAAATGAAGTGTTACCTAAACTAACAATAAGGTGCAAATCCAAAATATAATTATACAGTATATGCAATGCCAGTATGGATGCGTAGGGATCAGTCCAGGTGGACTGCATATAGATATGTATGTATTTCATGTAGTTTTAGTTTTTTTCTCAGAAATGCATAAAGAAATGTGTAAAGAAATGTGTAAAATAAAAGAATACAGAAATAAATAAGTTTGGGGAAATAAATAAGGGGTGAAATGCAAGCGACAATCATGCAGAAATAAATACATTTAGAAATAAATACAGAATTAATAAAGAATTAATAAAAAATGTATGCAAAAACGAATAAAACATAAATGCAAAAATGAGAGTATGAGATTTATTCTTCCTCGCTCCTTACGTTGTGTTTGAACTGCGGTCAATTAAGTTATTTCCTGTCAGTTATTGCTGTGGTTGTTCTCGTAAATCCTCACGCACGCACGCACGCACGCACGCACGCACGCACAGTCTGTCATCTGAATACAAAAGTGTGTGTGGAGTGTGTTTGACTCTGAATGGCTTTTGTTGATCTCTTTAGTCTCCTTTTAGTCCCACTTCCTGTCAACAGGGAGGGGTCCTGTTGAGTGTGTGTGTGTGTGTGTGTGTGTGTGTGTGTGTATGTGTGTTCACTCACCTCGTTTCCATGCATGTTAGCCACATATTTGAATTCAGGGATGCCGACGGTGTGACGGCGAGGACTGAGACCCAGAGCCAACGCCCACAACTGCTGACCTGAGGGACAAAGAGAGTAAACGAGAGAGTTTTTACATTTATACAAGTTACATGTTGTGATTCTGAGGAAATCTACTGGAGAAATGATGATTAATACTGAATACAAGACTGGAGCTGGGTAAAGTTTAGACCCCTCATTTGTATCATGAGATAGAAATGCATGAATAAAAGAATACAGAAATAAATATGTTTGGGGAAATAAATAAGGGGTGAAATGCAAAGGGAAAATTTTGCATAAATAACTAAATAAATAAATATGAAATGAATTAAAAATAAAGGCAAAAACAAATAAAAATAAATTAAAGAATGAAAAAATAAATAAAACAAATGCAAAAATAATAAAAAATAAATACATAAATAAATATAAGGGAAAAATAAACAGAAGGGTAAATAACGGAATTATTAAAACAGAAATATAAATTTATATTTTTCACATTTTATCAATTAATTAATGGCTATATTTATTTTTAATATTATTTTTGCTACATTTAATGACATATTTATTTATTTATTTGGGGGAAAAGGTTAAAAATCGTTTTGTTATCATGCAGTGGACTGAATATTTCTTCATTCAGATGGTTAGAAGTGTTGATAAATGATTGTTCAAAAGTTGCCAGCTATTTGTTTTTAAAGAAAGACTTGAACTCCAACTGGAGCTAATATTTACCAAGAAGAGTCCATTTGAGTGATACACCAATGTGGTATTCATGCCTGTTCTCAGCTAAAAACATGGAATCATTAACCATTGTTTGAAAAGGGATTATTGTCAGTGTTCTCACAACCTTAAAACACTTCTTAAATTGAAAATAAAACCACATACATTTGATTTAAAAGGCAGCACAAGCGCAAATCTAATTTATAACATGTAAGAATGATACACAATACATCAGATTATGAAAGTTTAAATGCTCCTCTGATGGATTTTTTTTAGTGACTAAAAGTTTCCATATAAACACAACTACTGTAACTATTGCAGATGAATGAATGAAGCTCTGCAAGCCACAACGCGTCAGTAACACTGAGGTCTTTACTTGTTATTAAGAGGTAAAAAGGCATAATTTTGAGATATTTTCTTGTTATGAAGAGATAAAAAGTCATCATTTTGCAGTCATCATTTTGCACAGGCTGGACGCAAGCCAGCTGGTGTCCTGGATTAGCACAGATTAGCTGTTTGTGTGAGTGATTAGCCAGATTAAGGCATCCCCAGATTAAATCAACCACCGTCTACAGTCCTGTTATATGGTCACACAAACACCAACAGACACACACAGAGTCAGATAGAAGACATAAAGTCATAATTATGAGATCTCTTCTTATAATTATGAGACAACAAAATCATAATTATGAAATAAAAAGTCACAATTTTGAAATAATTTCTTGTAATTATGAGACAAAAAGTCATAATAATGAGATCTCCTCTTATAATAATGAGACAAAAAGTCATGATTTTGAGATCATTTCTGGTAATTATGAGACAAAAGTCATAATTATGAGATGTTTTCTCATAACTATGAGATTAAAAGTCATAATTATGAGATAAAAAGTCATAAATTTGAGATTTTATCTCATAACTATTATATTAAAGGTCATAATTATGAGATATTTTCTTGTAGACAGAGACAGACAGGTTTGTGCTGTTACCTCTGACAGACTGGCCGATGCTGTACAGGTGTGTAATGTCGGGGTTGGAGGCGTTGATTCGAAGGAGGTACTGCTCGATCTCACCGTTGTTGTGGTAACGAAACTCCAACATGGAGGCCGGGGTGAGGACGAGGAAGAGCAGGAGGAAGAGGAGGAGCGATGACATCACTGCAGTGCGACCTGTGTGGGAGGAGAAAGTCAACAGGTTTAAAACAAACACAACAGCAGGTGGATTTCACAAGAATCGTCTACATTTTAACTGTTTTATTTAAAAATATTTGATTAACCTGTTTGTTATCTCAATCATTGTTTGTTCTGGGTCTCATTCAATAACAGTTTAAGAGGAGCAGATTGCCAGAAGTATGACTCATTATGTAACGCCAGTTATCAGGTCCAAAGTTGACCTGTAATCAGATGTTCTGCTTACATTCAGAGTCACAGAGGACAGTTCAATGATTGAATGAATAGTTTACAGGTAAACAGGTGAACGGCAACAAAACCTCCACACAGCAATGAGGAAATGCATAGAAAGAAGAAGTCGTGGGTGACTTTTAAATTAAACCTGTCAGCTGGAAGAAACTGATGAATTTTAGATATGTCTGTGAAACTGGAGCAAATTTTGATTTAAAATGTGATTGACAGTAACTGAACCGTTGCACTCATGCGCTCTGTCCTGCAGCCTTTCAAGTTTTCTTTTCAGGAATCTAAACTGTGTAAATATGTTTTTTTTTTTAAATATGTTAAGTACAGTTTGTACTGTTTGCAGATCCTTTCAGGAATGCTGTCAAACTGAGCAAATTACAGTTTGCAGTTTACAAACAGGTTACTCTCACAGTCTGCAAATGTCTGTCTGTGGACCAGTTTTCACAAACTCAGCTGGGGCTTTTTGGGGACTTTTGTTTCTACCATCTGTTTTTGTTGATTTAGTTTCTGTGTATTTTACTAAAATCATAATATTTCATGAATAAAGTCATAATATTTCTATAATAGTCATAATATTTCAAGAATAAAGTCATAATATTTCTATAATAAAGTCACAATATTTCTATATCAAGAATAAAGTCATAATATTTCCATAATTAAGTCATAATATTTCTAGAATAAAATCATAATATTTCTAGAATAAAATCATATTTCAAGATTAATGTTATAATATTTCAAGAAAAATGTAATCATATATTTCTATAATAAAGTCATAATATTTCAAGAATAAAGTCGTAATTTTTCTAGGGTTAAATCATAATATTTCTAGAATAAAACTCATAATATTTCTATAATAAAGTCGTAATATTTCTAGAATAAAAACATAATATTTCGAAAAAATAAAGTCATAATATTTCTAGAATAAAGTCATAATATTTCAGGAATAATGTAATAATATTAAAAATCGTTAAATCTTAAAGTACCTAGTAAAGCTGTCAGATAAATGGAGTAAAAATAACTTCCTTCTGAGATGTATTGGTAGTAGAAGTGCAAAGTAATATAAAATGCAAAACACTCAAGTGAAGTACCTCAAATCTGTACTTGAGTGCAGTACTTTAGAAACTGATTGGATCCTACAGTATGGGAACACTGTAGGAATGTTCCTGAAGCAGTAGATTAATGCTTATTGCTGATCGATAATCAGATATCAATAGATCAGTGATCAGTACCGACGGGTCAGAGTCTTACCTGGCTGCTGCCACCGGTCGGTTCTCTGGTCCGGATGTGACTCAAAACACATGCAGGGTCTGCTGCTCCTGCAGGAGTTACCAGAGGTTCACAGACTTAACAGAGTCAACAGACGCGTCTGTATCTGTCTGCTGCTCTCAATGAATGTTACTTATTCATCAGCGGGTCTGCCGGTCTCTCTCCGGGAGGGGCGGAGCTTAGAGGAGTCCGCGTGTGTGTGTGTGTGTGTGCGCGCGTGCGTGTGTGTGTGTGTGTGTGTTGATTCAACAGGTTTATGAATGAAACAGACTGATGATTCATTCAGTTTAACACAGTGGGCGAAAAAAAGTTCATTAACTGTGTCTAAAGTGACAGAAACATAAAATGTTTTATTTGTAAATTGAAGTAAATGTGATTAAAGATGCAGAATATTTTGAAGCATCGTTTGGGCAAAAATTCCATAATAACCTTTCAGTATTTTGTAATTTTGTATTTAATTTTTTTTTAAGTATTAGGGCCACATCGAGGCAAAATAAATAAATCTGAGATTTCGAGAATAAAGTCATAATATTACGAGAATAAAGTCAGAAGTTTACCAGAACAAAATTTGTATTACGAGAATAAAGTAATACGTTTCCGAGGAAAAAGATGTAATTTTATGAGAATAAAGTCAGAAGTTTACGAGGAAAAAAGTCGTATCATGAAAATAAAGTAATAAGTTTACGAGAATAAAGTTGTAATATTATGAGAATAAAGTCAGAAGTTTACAAGAAAAAAAGTCTTAAAATAATGATAATACAGTAATAACTTTACGAGAATTTTTTTTGTATTATGACAATAAAGTCATAGGTTTATGAGAAAAAAAGTCGTAATATTATGAGAATAGTTAGGGGGCTTAGAGGAAGTTGTAGTGGGGCTTTGAAGAGATTGTAGGAGTCCTGGAGGAGGTTTTAGTCCTTTAGGATGTTGTAAGAATCATGGAGGGGGTTGTATGGATCGCTAATGAGGTTGTAGAGGACCTTGAAACGTTGTTGCAATACTTGAAGATGTTGTAGAGGACCTTGAGGAGAATGTAGGGGTCATTGGGGAGGATGCAGGGGTCCTTGAGGGGATTGTAGGGGCCTTGAAGAGGTTGTATTGGTCATCAAAGAGGTATAGGTTTCCTGAGGAAGTTGTATGATCCTTGATGAGGTTGTAGGAGTCATGGAGGATGTTAAAGTCATTGAGGATGATGTAGGAAAGATTGTACTTTGGCGCCCCCAAGTGGCAGCTGTGGCAAAAATGTACTCCATCAGAATAATTTAAAAAGGATTGTGTATTCCTGTTATGATTTATGTGTGTATGTAGATAATATGTATGTCTATATAAACATATATTGAATTTATATCGGTCAAATAACTTTATCTTGAGTTGTAAATTGAACTTTGGGAAACGATTAATCTGTTAATCAATAAGATGATTGAAAGAAAATTAATTGGCAACCGTTTTGAAGAGAAAAGAAAGGAGTCTGTGATGGAAGAGGTCTCACTCTGACAGCAGTGTCATTCACAAAAGAAAAGCAGACAGGAGGTGTCACTGACTCAAGGTTTGTTTTATGGTGATTTGGCATCATCTGCTGGCTACTGCTACAAACTACAAGGATGGAGTCAATGAAGAGGTTGTAAGGGTGCTTGAAGAGGTTGCAGCACCCCTTGAGGAGGTTGTAAGGGTCACTGAAGAGGTTATAGGGGTGCTTGAAGAGGTTGCAGCACCCCTTGAGGAGGTTGTAGGGGTCCTTGAGGAGGATGTTGGGACCTTGAAGGGGTTGTAGGTGTCCTTGAGGATATTGTAGGGGTCATTGAAGAGGTTGTAGGGGTCCCTGAGAAGGTTGTAGACATCCTGGAGGAGGTTGCAGGGGTCATTGGAGTCAACGAAGAGGTTGTAATGATGCTTGAAGAGGTTGCAGCAGCCCTTGAAGAGGTTGTAAGGACCATTGAAGAAGTTGTAGGGGTCCTTGAGGAGGTTGTAGCTGTCACTGAAGAGGTTGTAGGGGTCCTTGAGGCGGTTATAGTGGTCACTGAAGAGGTTGTAGGGGTCCTTGAAGAGATTGTATGGATCATTGGAGTCAATGAAGAGGTTTTAGGGGTCCTTGAGGAGGTTGTAGGACCATTGAAGAAGTTGTAGGGGTCCTTGAGGGGGTTGTAGTGGTCACTGAAGAGGTTGTAGGGGTCCTTGAGGAGATTGTATGGATCATTGGAGTCAATGAAGAAGTTGTAAGGGTCCTTGAGGCGGTTGTAGTGGTCACTGAAGAGGTTGTAGCGGTCCTTGAAGAGATTGTATGGATCATTGGAGTCAATGAAGAGGTTGTAAGGGTCCTTGAGGAGGTTGTAGTGGTCACTGAAGAGGTTGTAGCGGTCCTTGAAGAGATTGTATGGATCATTGGAGTCAATGAAGAGGTTGTAAGGGTCCTTGAGGAGGTTGTAGTGGTCACTGAAGAGGTTGTAAGGGGTCCTTGAAGAGGTTGTAGGGGCAATTGAAGAGTCTGCTTTAGTGAAAATATGATGTGATAAAAGAAGGAACAGTAAAGTTTAATATCCTTTTCTTTTCTTTCAGTTTAATCAAAAGTTGAAATTAATATTCAAGCATCTCCTCCATGGTTAGTCTCAGTTGTATTTTTCCGCTTTTCAGCTTAAACTTGCATGAAAGTGAACCGACAGCACCGGTACAGTTTTTAATCCTTCGTGTTGTACGTTGAGGTAATAATGTCGGAGTAATTGTGGCTCGGGAGGCTCGGCTGGCTGATTGACAGCTCATTTAAAACAGACACGGTCAAGGAGATGAGAGGCGAGGTTCAGAAACAGGAAGTTAATGAAGCCGGAGGGATGAGCGACAGGTACAACATCACTGATGCACTCGTCTGTCTCTGTGTAATTGAAACCTCATTTAGTGAAACACGGTGATGGCAATTCATCCATTTTCTCTGAAACCAAAGACAACTGAAAAAAAGAGCTTCAATTTACCTGAAAACAAAGAATGAGAGTCGCTTTAAAATTTAAATCCAAGACAAGACAGACAAGTGGAAGATGTGGAGATTATCTGTCTCAGTTGGACTTTGAGATGGTCCAGTGGTCTTTGAGGAGACCACTGGCGTAGTCAAAGACCACGTCCTTGAGGAGGCGGTAGAGGGCCTAGTAGGCGTCCTTGAGGAGGTGGTAGAGGGCGTATTAGGTGTCCTTGAGGAGGTGGTAGACGGCCTAGTAGGAGTAAAACTACAACTTCTTTAGGTTTAGGCAACAAAACTACAACTTCTTTAAGTTTGGGCAACTACAACTTCTTTAGGTTTTGGCAATAAAACTACAACTTTTTAAGGTTTAGGCAATAAAACTACAACTTCTTTAGGTTTAGGCAAAAAAAAACAGTTAGGTTTAGGCAATACAAATACAACTTCTTTAAGTTTAGGCAATAAAACTATAACTTCTTTAAGTTTAGGCAATAAAACTACAACTTCTTTAGGTTTAAGCAACAAAACTACAACTTCTTTAGGTTTAGGCAATAAAACTACAACTTCTTTAGGTTTAGGCAATAAAAATACAACTTATTTAAGTTTAGGCAATAAAACTACAACTTCTTTAGGTTTAGGCAATAAAACTAAAACTTCTTTAAGTTTAGGCAATCAAACTACAGCTTCTTTAGGTTTAGGCAAAAAAAACACTTGGTTAGTTTAGGGAAAAACATCGTGTTGACTTCTGCTTCTGCTCCTGTTATAATTACTAAGGCCACTAGAGGTCACTTTCCTGTTCTTTTTTTACCTTCTTTCTGTGATCTACCATGTGAATAGAAGATAAAACCTACTAGTAGGTGTAGTAGGCCCCTATTGACCCACATCTATAGCGAATGATAATGCCTAATTAATAGCCTGACAAGTCTAATTGGCTGGAGATGTTGTGGAGTAGAAGTATAAAGTTGCATAAAATTACTATTAATTACTGTGTGATCTAAAACAACAGCTCAGACCGGAGAGCTGCCATGTCCACTGAAAAGGAATTTTCTTTCTTTGCAAAAATTCAACAAATATTTCAGCATGCAAAAACACTGATCACATCCTGAAATCATCCATCTCTGTCGTTACCTTATGTCCATAATCTGGTGCGTGCGTGCAGAGAGGCGTTTGCAGAGTTGGCATTTTCCATTTTCCAGGTAGAGGCAGGTTTGGGTTGGAGAAGGACTTCACACTTGTTGAGTTGGCAAAGGAGAAGGATAAATTCACATTATGTTGAGCTGACCTTTGAAGACAAACAGGAAGAAGAAGAAAACAGAGACAGGTTGAGAGAAGGATAGACTGCCACATAAAGTTAATCTGTTTAGATAAGAGTCTTTGAGCTTTGGAGGAAACCTGAAATCCAAACCATATTTCCATAATCTGCCTTGAATCCTTACCAACAGGCCCTGACACACTCATTTCCATTCCCATCATGCACCTGGCCTCTGGCACATTACCATAATCCATCCAGCCTGTGCAGACTTTCAGCTGTAGTTTTGTAAGGATGCACGCTGCAATGATTTCACTAAATCTAACCCAAAACATGTAACCTATCATTAAAGATGCCTCCACACGTCCCTCAGCATGGCGAGAGCTGAGCTGGTGAAAAGCAGCAAACAGTGCTAACAGTGCAAACAACAGCAACAGTGCTGACAGAGCTAACAGTGTTTTTTTGTTTTTTTTGTTTCCTAATTACGTAACGCCATTCCATAATATTCCGACATCGGAAATATATATGTGACAGTGAAATCGCTTGAAAAGTCTTACTTTTACTAGTAATCAAACTGTACTAACATTAATACTGAGATAATGCTGTAATAATTCATATTAATATAATGCCCACCTCTGCAGATACTACAGCAGTAAAGTTAACCACAAGAGTGACTCTGCCACGGCTGTCATGCTCCGTCAGTCAGACATCTCGACAGCTCTGTATTGTCAGTAGTCAGCAGCTCCTCACATTAATGTTGCATGAAGCCAAAGTCTGTTTTAAGCAGATTTACACAATCTCCCTCCTCTGATGGTGAGTGGCGTTTCTGCAGCTGCCAGCAGTTTCAGTCTGCTCGCATCTTTTTCTGCCCTCCGCTCTGTGTTGTCTACTGAAAACAGTCAAGTCTTCTGTTTTTCAAATGAGCTCCAAAATTGAGTCCAAGTTTGTTTTGTAAAGGGATGTCAGTAATTAATCTGTGTGGTGTAAACCTCTGTCATGTCTGTATAGAGAAGCATATTCATCGTCTTTGCTACTGGAGATGAATTAAAATACGGAGAATAACGCAACAACAATTGGTTACATGAAACTTACTGATCACATTGATGGTCCCCAGAGGACGAACCCACTAGCTCCTCTACTGACATGGCTCTATTTAGTTCAATCAATATGTTGCTTATCGATAGTCTTGTTTTCTGTTTATGTGCCTTCGTTTTCAAATATGTTTGTACGTTTGCTCAAGAACAACTTCGAGGTACTTGTAATTTACTTGAGTATTTCCATGTTATGCTACTTTATATTTATACTCCACCACATCTCAGAGGGAAATATTATACTTTGTACGACGTTTGTCTGACAGGTTTAGTTACTAATTATTACTAATACGTTAACATTATTAACAATATTACTAATATATTAACACTATTAACATTACAAATACATTAACATTATTACTAATACGTTAACATTATTAACAATATTACTAATACATTAACATTATTAACAATATTACTAATACATTAACACTATTAACATTACAAATACATTAAAATTATTAACATTATTAATAATACATTAACATTACTAACACTATTACTAATTTGTTAACATTATTACTAATATATTATCATTATTACTAATACATTAACATTATTAACATTATTAAATCTGGAACAATCAAATGTTTTTACATGAAAAATGACTTCAACCATCAAAATATTTGCCAATTAATCTTCTGTCAATGGATTAATCGACTTCAGCTGTACTTGTATAAACTGTTTGGGACTTTAATTTATAACAAAACATCATATTTGATATGTTCTTTATATGTTTTGTGTGCAAAACCCTTACTTTGTAAAGTAACTAAAGCTGTCAGATAAATGTAGTGAAGTAAAAAGTACAATATTTCCCTCTGAAAGGTAGCAAAGTAGAAGTATAAATTCGCATTTACTGTAATTTCCCACCAGGACATTGACGTCATGTTGTTGTCCTCTGACAGATTACTGGAAGTATTGTTAAAGTGACGAGGACTTTGACATGTCTCACAGCTTTATAGACGTACAGTAAAACCCTGCTGAGACTCTCATAGTTATCAGAGAAGTTAGAGGAAGAAGAAGAAGTTGTTTCTTGTACTGGACAGTAAATCAAGAATGTAACCTTCATTTTAAACAGATTGATTTGAGCAAATTCTTACTTTTGAATACTCTTTTGTCAGGACATACCTGCTGGGATGACATTCTTGGGAATAACTCAAGTAAGTGAATTCTTTCTTCTTTCTTTGAGTCTCTTAACATTGTCTGTTCATTATAATTCTTTTTTTTATGTATTTGTATCCGTCGTTGAACAAACTATTTTGGCACTTTGGCAACACTTTTCTGTGTTAGTTTGTGAGTGTTTACGTTAATTAATATCATCGCCACAGAAAATCCTGGTTTCTGATTGGCTGGTAGGTATTAAAAATGTATCGTGGCAACTGAAACCAACAGTTTATCCAACGTATGGGACTTTAAGTTACTTGGAAACCGTATATTTTTACTATAGTGGCCTCATGATGCTAACTAATTGCAACCAATGACCAAAATAAGATTATAAATAAAGAAACATCATGCTCATTTGCCCTTCTTATCAAATAAAAAGCTCAACAGAATGTAATGATAAACTGATAATAACCATAGCAACACACTGTTAATGGTTAACTGTCTAACAGGCTTTAACCCCTTAATCACCATAGGCCAAAAATACATATCATACATTTTCTTTTTAAAGTTGTTAAACTCGTCTTTTATGGCTGCACTTTTCCATCAAATGGAAATATTCTCGACATGTTGTGCATCATTTCCCCAAAATTCAGCCTAAATATTTGGTACATTTGGATGTAAAGTTAATAAATAATTATAGATATATATAGTATATAAAATGTTATAATGTGTGCAACAATGAACTGTTAAAATAACAAATTATAGCATTGCTAAACATTTTTAAACATTATTAATTATCATTTCGTTGTTTGTTAACAGTAAAATAATTACTAAGTTTAATTAACTATCAATTTGCCATTTATAAATGGTGGTTATTATAAAGTGTTACCAATGTAATTTGGGCAGCATTAAGTTTCTCCGAGAAATGTATAAAACTAAAAGTATTCAAATGTAATTTCCCGTAAACAAAAATGTACCAAAAGCATTGTTGAATGTTTTGCTGATGTGAAATGAGTTCAGATTGGAGCCATTTGAGGACAATGGTACCAATGTAGAGTATACTAACTATATCTCACAGTTTCTGGTGGATGTTTATTAACATTTTATATAGAAACAACTCAAACGTACCTCCAATCAACAGTGGAATCTGCGTATCAAACTGTAAGTAACCATAGCAACAACTTCATCACTGCCAGTAACGGACAATAATTAACTTGTGTTTTACAATATAATTACTGTAATTATTTCTGCAGTAGATCACTATCATTTTGAGTCACGTCATCAAACTGTAAAATGCTCAGGCCAGCTGATGAGTCTTTAATATAGTTAACGATTGATGGGTGTTATTTAGTTTTGACCACTGGTGACTGGTTGTATGATTGTGTTTAATGACATGTTTAATTATATGCCATCACTCTACAATATGTGGTAGCACATTTGTTACTTGTTCAAATCAAACTTTTTTATGTATTTCAGTATATTTTGTGTATTTAATGTTCATGTTTTACTTGGCAGCTAGACTACATTTTCCAGTTTTCCAATTACAATTTAGTTTAAGTTGTTGTTTTTTTGGCATTTTTCCCAAAAGGTTGAAGTTCCTGTTGGGATGAACTGGGAATACACCAGCACACCTAAACACACCTGGTGACTCACCAACTCCCACACAGCCCACATCACACAGGTAAACACTGGTGGCATCAGGGGATTTTAACAGTAAGGTTATTCCCTATTGACGTCAATTAATGACATAATTCCTGGCATACAGTCAGTCTACGTTTTAAATATTAATCAAACACTTATCAGCACCACAGGTGAGCCTTGTACCTTTAACCTCCTGCACAAAAGTCCACTACTCAGTTGGGTTTTTGATACTACAGGAAAATCACATCAGGAGGGGACATGTTGAATTAATATTTTCAAAAGTAATGTGATTTATATTGTACTATACTTTATATGATTATGACACATAAAGATATTGGGATTACATGTTAAGAAAAAAATCCAGTACACTTCTGTTAATCCTAAAATGGAAAATTCCGTAAATTTACAGTATATCCTCTGTACCTCGCCAAATAGCAGGTCCAACCTTTACATTCTGGATGGAAAACAGAGGCTAACGCTAGCATTTGTACGTTACCTATCGTTTTTTTTGGACCACCTGTGGCTAAAACTGAGGCTAACTCTACCTGACGTTTAGAGATTAATCTGTAATCAACCCATTGAGGAAATTGCATGAATGTCTTTGAGAGTTAATCAATTTGTCTGATCTTATCAGGGAGCAGACATGGTGACGGTTAAAGAGCTACTTTTGGAAACACTGGAAGATTTATCAAAAGACAATCTAAAATCTTTCCAGTTTTACCTGCCTGAAGTCCATGGCTTCTCCCCAATCCCAAAATGCTTGCTAGAGGACGCAGACAGGCAAGACACGGTGAATGTGATGGTGCAGAAGTACAACCAACAGGCTGTCGAAGTGGCCATGAAGATATTAGGGAAGATAGGCAGGAATGATCTGGTGCAGGATTTGTCAAAGAGAACCTCAGAACTAAAAGGTAAGCTACGGAAAGACAGTTAATTCAATAAAAGTTAACATACACCAGACCGGCTATACGTAATCCAGAGTAGGCTCTCATGACCACGCTCCCTTTTGGGGGAAACCAATGAGAAGATGTTGAAACATGCCTCCAAACTTCTACTTTAAACAAACCGCTAATAGTAACAACGCTATGCCGAAGAGTTGCCGTGAAGTTGGTTGCATCAACAATAAATCCCAAAACTTCGATCTTCGATCTGTTCCCCTGCCATGTCCTAAAAAAGATCTAATTGAGGGGCTTTATGGCTCCAAGCTATAGACCAAACCAGCATGGCGTCATCGCTGAGGTTGCGCTACCTTTTGAAGGAAAGAAACTCGCCGTCACAAGAGAGAAAATGATGAAAAGCTGTTGTGTATCGGGTTAACCGAGGCTTTCACACTGACATCTGAGGCATATTCGATACGTGAATATTCGCTGTCAGATTGGTAAACCTGGTGACAGTGACTAGCATGGCTATTTAACGTTAGCTTGAGTGGGAGGCTGCTGCAGTAATACAGTCATACATTAACGTTATAGCAGCATCAGACTGTCGTCTCCAACTAAATCTTGTGGTACGTGTCCACACAGGCGTTTTTTATAGTGAGGGATCGCCTCGTTTCCCAGCATTGGACGCTTGATGGGCTGCCACTAGACAGAAGGCACCTGATTGGACGAACGCTTTCCCTCGTGGGCTGCTGCTCCCAGCTTTCAAACCAGAACCAACATGGCGGCTTGTTTGGAAACTTTCTTCCCTTATTTCACGAAAAAAGTTCACCAAAACGTGTTTCTGAAAACATTTAATGAGAGAAATAAGCCATGCAGTTGCTGAATCTGTCTTTATTTTGGATCGCCAAGGCTTATTTTAAAAGTTTCTTGGGAGTTTCCAGAGGCGGCGAGTCGCGACAGACACCTGTGATTTACATAAAGTAGCCTAGACCTCAACTTTATGCAAATGAGGAGCGGGCGACGTGACGGTCCGTCTCTCGAATCGTGCCGCGACGCTACCAGAATTCATTGCACAGCTGCTTACATAGACAATGAATGGGAAGCGTGGAAAGGACTGGAGGCTGTGCACACGTACCTTCAGCCTGTAAATCAAACAGTTGGCTATTAACACGTCGGTTGTTCACAGACAACATTTAGCCTAACGTGATTCAATCAAAGGTCGGGGAAAACTTGTTAAAATCTGTGCCCTAGGAAGCAACATGTTTTTTGGAATAAATCTATTGTCCCCAAGAGGAAATCTTGCTTGGACAATAGTGCTGCACACAGTTGCAACCAGCTTAAAACAATACAAGATAGTACATTGGTACACCAAAGATGCAATTTACATACAAATCATCTCTTCTATGACCCATGCGTCCATGTTTAGGGGATGTCAGTGATATTTTGGAGACTCCAGAGGACACAGGAGCTTCCACCATTCCACCACAGGCTTCTCTTCTTCCTCACCCTCCCAGCGACAGCAGTCAACCGAAAGGTAAAGCTCAACAGAGGACTCCTTTTAGAAATGTTTCTGGATCGTTCTTCTTGTTTAGTTTTGGGTGCTATAGATTTTTGGTAGAACTTAAGAGTTTCTGTGGTGACGGTTCCAAGACTTGACATAAAGTCCAGACCCCCCCATTTATTCCCCCTTTTTTTCCACAGAACAGATCGAAATGTACCAACGCAAACTCCAAGATTACCTCCAGAGTGAGGTTATGTGTGTTCAAGAGGGCATGACAGAGACGAAGGACAAGCAGCGTCTGGATAGCATCTACACAGAGCTGTACATCACAGCCGGGGGGGATATACACATCAATAAACAGCATGAGATCCGGCAGCTCGAAATACAAGGGAGGGTTGCAGAGACAGAGATTACAATCGAACCAAGTAACATATTCAAAAGCGCTACCGGAAACCACAAACCCATAAGAACGGTGCTGACGACTGGAATTGCAGGAATCGGCAAAACAGTCCTTGTTCAAAAGTTTTTGTTGGACTGGACCGAGGGAAGAACGAATCAAGATGTGCACCTCATATTTCCCTTCACTTTCCGAAAACTGAATTTACTGAAGGGAGAAAGGTTTCTTTTGGCAGAGCTAATCCACACGTGTATCCGGGAAACCAAACACATCACGAAGAAGGAACTTAATGACATCTTCACAAAACTGCAAGCATCAGCACACAGTGATTTTAACAAGAGTGAAATTAAACTTCTGTTTGTGTTTGATGGACTGGATGAAAGCCGCCTTCGGCTGGACTTTACTCGCGGTGAACGGCTGCCAGCTGACTTCGATGTGATGCAGTCAGCCTCAGTGGATGTGCTGCTGACAGCACTCATCGAGGGCAGCCTGCTTCCCGCTGCTCGAGTCTGGATAACCACACGACCTGCAGCCGCCGACCAGATCCCTCGAGAATTTGTCCACAGCATGACAGAGGTGAGAGGATTCACTGATCCACAGAAGGTGAAGTACTTTGAGAAGAGATTCCCAGATGTAAAGCAAGCCAGCAGAATCATCTCCCACATCAAGTCATCACGAAGCCTCTTCATCATGTGCCACATCCCAGTCTTCTGCTGGATCACTGCCACAGTTCTAAAGGATGTCTTGAAGACCAGAACAAGGGACCTGCCCAAAACCCTGACTGAGATGTACACAGAGTTCCTGGTGTTTCAGATCGCCCAGACAGAAGACAAATGTGGCACAAAAAAGAGCATTAAGTACATCCAGTTATTGGCAAAACTAGCTTTTCGCCAGCTGCAGAAAGACAACCTGATCTTCTACGAGAAAGACCTGAAAGACAGTGGTATTAAAATCTCTAAACTCGCAAAATACTCTGGCGTTTTCACAGAGGTCTTTAAAGAGGAGCGTCGGTGGAGGAGGGACGACGACAAGGGCAGAATGTTCAGCTTTGTCCACCTGAGCCTTCAGGAGTATCTGGCTGCCCTTTACGTGGTCATGTCACTCATTAACGACAACAAGAACGTCCTGTCAGAGCCAGAGATAACACTGGAGAGTCTGTGGATGCTTTGCAAGAGAATATCCATGACAGAAGTCCACGAGATTGCAATTGACCAAGCCTTACAGAGTTCAAATGGGCACCTGGACTTGTTCCTACGCTTCCTCCTGGGCCTCTCCCTGCAGACCAATCAGGATCTCCTTCAGCGCCTGTTGAAGATGACAAAAGGCTTCTCTCAGTCCAACCACAGAACAATCCAGTCCATCAAGGAGAGGATCAGGGAGAATACCTCTCCAGAGAGGAGCATCAATCTGTTCTTCTGTCTGAATGAGCTGAGAGATGACTCTCTACAAGGGGAGATCCAACAGGCCATGACTTCAGGAAGGCTTTCCACAGAAAATCTCTCTCCTGCTCAATGGGCAGCTCTGGTCTTCATCTTACTGTCATCAGAAGAAGCGGTGGAGGTGTTTGACCTGAAGAAATACTCTGCTTCAGAGGAGGGTCTACGGAGGCTGCTGCCAGTGGTCAAGGCCTCCAACAAATCGCTGTATGTGCACAGAAAACTACTTTTAATTGTATCAAAAATGGGTTTATCTGTTAATTTTTTTTTGACTGACTAATTATTTCTCAGGCTGAGTGGCTGTAAATTGTCAGTGAACAGCTGTGATGCTCTGGCCTCCGTCCTCATGTCTCAATCTTCTAAACTGAGAGAGCTGGACCTGAGTGACAATGACCTTGAAGATTCAGGGGTGAAGCTTCTCTGTGAAGGACTGCAGAGTCCACATTGCACCCTGCACACTCTCAGGTAAAGGCAGGGCCACACTAACAGATTTTTAAAATCTTAACAGATGTTGAAAATTTGAGAAACCCCACACATAACGACATTTTATGTTAAATTTAACAGTTTTGTTCCTATAGTGTGTGGAGAACAACAATTTGGCCAAAACAGCACACCACATGTTAACAGATTCATTCAGGAACAACAAGAAAATCTTGCAAAATCTCTCACGATCAAACGTGACTTAAGTGTAAACATACATGGCGGATGACAGTTAGGAAGAATTACTGATGTTGACTATATATATGTGTTTGTTTCTAGACTGTCAGGCTGTATGATCACAAAGGACGGCTGTGATTTTCTGGCCTCAGCTCTGAAGTCCAACCCATCCCATCTGAAAGAGCTGGACCTGAGCTACAATCATCCAGGAGACTCTGGAGTGATGCTGCTGTCTGCTGGACTGAAGAATCCAAACTGGGGACTGAAGACTCTAAAGTATGAACTGAGAACAAACAATTTCCCAGTCACACTTATAAAGAGTGTTGGATCTTGTTAAATAGGATTATGGGTGATGGTGCATGGAAAATAATACCATGTTGAACTTCCTTCCTCTAGCCTCGAAAATGGTGGAGCACAAAGATTGAAGCCTGGTCTGAGGAAATGTAAGTTTACAGTCAATCTGAGTACAAGAACAGAACGCCACACAATCACTTATTTTACATTTCATATTCAAAATATACTGTGAACACTTATGAGAAAAGGGTTGGAAGCTCATCAACAAATTCATTCGAAGCTACAAAGAATCTGGGACGGACGTGAGGTAACAGTGACCTTTGACCACTTAAATCTAATCAGTTCATCTTTGAGTCCAAGTGGACGTTTGTCCCAAATTTGAAGAAATTCCCTCAAGACGTTCCTGAGATATCAAGAGAAAGGGACAGACATAAGGTCACAGTGACCTTTGACCACTAAAGTCCCTGGAAGTGTATGATTCAACTTTTTCCCATGGTCTAGGGTTAAAAAAGTTAACAAAAATCGCAATAAATCGTAATATCGAATCGTAATACTTAAAAATCACAATACATATCAAATTGGCACCCAAGTATTGTGATAGTATTGAATCAGGAGATATAGGTGTATCGTCCCAGCACTATTTAACACTAAGCAAGAAGGTAAATAAGCACATTTCCCAAACTGTTGAACTATTGCTTTAAATATCAGGTGTGTTAAATGATAAACTGCTGTTTTGTTTTGTCCATCAGATGTCTGTGAACTCACACTGGATCAAAAAACAGCCCACAGAAACATCCAACTGTCCGACAACTCCACGAAGGCGACAGCCGTGAGAGAGAAGCAGCCGTATCGCCACCACCCAGAGAGATTCGACTGCTGGCTTCAGGTGCTGTGTGGCACTGGTCTGGCTGGTCGCTGTTACTGGGAGGTGGAGTGGGAAGGCCGGGTTTATATAGCGGTGACATATGGAGGAATCAGACGGAAAGGAGAGGGAGCTGACGGCTGTTTGGGAGCGAACGATCACTCCTGGATGCTGCTCTGTGACGAAGATGGTAGTTACACTGTCCGGCATGAAGACAGAAATACATCCATTCGTCTCCCTTCATCTACGGCGACAAACAGAGTCGCAGTGTTTCTGGACTGTCCTGCTGGCATTCTGACCTTCTACAAAGTGGACTCTCAAACCATGATCCACCTCCACACCTTCAAAACCACATTCACTGAGCCTTTATACCCTGCGTTTGGGTTTGGGTTTGGGAACGGATGCTTCGGTTCCTCAGTGTCCTTATGTGAGGTAGAAGACAGCATCTCCTCGTCCAGGTGTTGAGTGAAGAAAGTCGCTCGTTCACCCTGTACGGGATCACAAACTACGACGGAGTATTAGGGCCACATTGAGGAAAAAATAAATAAATCTGAGATTTAAGTAATAGGTTTACAATAAAAAAAGCTGTAATATTATGAGAATAACATTGTGAATCTGACGTAGACTTTTCTTAGGACCTTTCTCAAGAACAAACTTAGGAAAACATTGGTGATTGAGGCCCAATGAGTTTTCATGCACTTACAGAAACTGATTATGTAAATGAGAGACCTGGTTTTCTTTGTCATGTTCGGGTACAAGGGAAAACTGTGAGAACCGGACCAAAATGAGTAGCCTGATTTCTATGGGCAAGAGCTTTTATGTGTCCAATGACAAAATAGTGTAGGATATTTGCATATTAACAATGTATTCGTTAAAAGATGTATGAAATACTGATGTCAACAAATCCATTCAGTGATGAAGACCGCGTGATACGGTTAAAAACTCCAGATGAAGCTTGTAAGTGGACATTGAGTTGGTATCGTTATGGATGAAATCAAAGCAGCTACCGAGCTTGCACGTTAACAGATCCATCTCCATGACAACTGAACGAACCCTATCTGATGATGAAGACCAAGGGATGCGATTTAAAGCTCCAGAAAAAGGTAGTCCAGGACCTGTATGTGGACCTTGAGTTGGAGTTGTTTTTGTTTTTTTAACTATATAAAGCTTTTGGGACATTTCCCTAAAAATGTTTGTAGAAAATGTCATTGTAATTTCAGCCACAAAATGAAACATGATTTTGATGGCTGTGGGGCAATTCATCAAGGTCTTTATTTTTTGTTGTACTTAAAAAATACAATCTCGCAAAATTATAGTAAATAAATATGTACAGCCCAGCTTGTGGCTTTTGTGACTAAATGTGTTGAATAATCAGGTGACGCACTGCTTCTTCTTCCATACGGAGTCATCCTATGGACCAAAGAGATGACAATTTTGAAACTCAGCACCTCTTTTTGGGAGGTTAAAGGCAAATTGGGCGATTTTGAGAAACTAGCAAGAGTACAGTAATTTAAAAAAAGCTATCCAGCCAAAAAAAAACAGCTCAGTGTTGCCAACTCTTTTCCAATGAAAGTAGCTAGAAGCACTAGCTCCAAAAGTCCCTAAATCTAGAGAGAAAGTTGCCAAGTCGGCAGCACTGACAGTCAGACGCTTCAGGCCTGCCTCCAAAGACACTTCCCCAAAATTATCATTACAATCATTAACATATCATAGTGAACATAAAGAACCAACATGGCTGTAGTCACCGTGACGTCACCCATTGGTTTGTGGACTACAGTTTTGAAGCCTTGAGTTTGGCATTTTGGTCGTCACCATCTTGTTTTTTTTTCATCACCATCTTTGTTTTTTGGCCGTCATTATCTTGGTTTTGGGCTGTCACAATGTTGTTTTTTTGCAACCAGAAGTGACATGAGAAGGTGGAGCTAAGTACAACCAAACGCTGAATAAGACAATCTTTAGGCAACCAAAAATGTTACAATTAACTTTGATGAAGTGAAAACACACTGTGAAAGGGTTAAAGTTGTAAGACGAAAACACGGACAACTCCCAGACCGGACAACACCGTGGAAGCGACCTGTCAATCACAAGGTAGCCCCGCCCTAAAGCAGCCCCTGCTTTATGGTCTATCTGACTCTTAAAATGGGACCATAATTTACTAAATAAACATCATGCTGTATTGAAGAAGACTTGAAACTAGTGATTGAGACCATAAACTCATGTTTACAATGTTTACTGAGGTAATAAATCAAGAGAGAAGTAGGCTCATTTTCTCAGAGACTTCTATACAATCAGACTTCTTTTAGCAACCAGAGGAGTCGCCCCCTGCTGGCTGTTAGAAAGAATGAAGGTTTAAGACACACTTCAGCATTGGCTTCACTTCTCAGAACTGGAGGTTGCCGCCTGGTTAAGCCCTAAAAGGAGGGATGAGGAGGGGGTCGTCTATAATACTGGTTCTGGAGACCTGGTTAATACAGCTCGATTTCAGCTGAGAAGCCTGATTATTTGTCCGTGTAAACCTTTAACCGGCTTTATTAAGTGTGTGAAAGCCTCGTGCACACTTTGCTGCTGAATCCCCAGCGTCTACACACACACACACACACACACAGTCTGTAATCCAAACTACAGAGAGCTACTGGTGTGTGTGTTTGTGTGTGTTAAGAGTGTGTGTTTGTGTGTGTTAGTGTGTGTGCTCCAGGGCAAATAGCGTCTGATTTGTACTGTGACTCTGCAGCCTTCAATTCTATTTTCTCTCAATGTCACAGACTGAGAGTGTGTGTGTGTGTGTGCGTGCGTGTGTGTGTTCAGGGTTTCATGTTGTCAGGTTATAATCCTGTCAGGCTCAGAAACCTGAACTGACATGAACAAGAGAGAGAGGAATGAATGACAGACTCTCTCTCTGGGGGTAACCATGGAAACAGACGTGTCTCTGTTACCACGGCTGCAGGTTGGAAACCGACTGCCTCTGTGCCCCCGAGCAAAGGGGTAACTACACAGCATTTAAAATGACGGAAGAAGAAGAAGAAGAAGAAGAAGAAGAAGAAGAAATGCATGAATGCTTTAAAACTGCAAAAAATATCAAACTAAACACTCAAACAGTCTAGAGACCATCTTGTGACGGGATCACACCAGCCGCAATGCCAAATCGAGCCTGGGGCGCCAATTCAAAACCCCCTACTTCTGGCGCCCTTGCTCGGACCATACCTATCTTCGAACTCGGACTTCATTTTGATGTCAACTGCCAGCGCTCAAAGTCAGCTGGTACTCCTCTCTTTACTCTCTCCATATCAGGTTCTCAGGGCAATTCATAATGCAGCGCCAGTGTTTTTGAGTGGCGTCTCATAAAGCCGCATGAACCAACACAGTCTCACGGCATCTATCTATGTAATGTTTGTAGACGTTTTAACAATTTCTTTAAGGTTTACAAATAATATCTTAATCATTATCAAATACATTTACTGGTATAATGTGTGCTACTATAAACTGTTAAAATAACAAATTATAGTATTACTTATAATTAGTAAAGATTATTAATTCTCATTTAGACGTTTGTGATTAGTAAAATAACTATCTATTTACCATCTATAAATTATTTGATATTATAAAGTGTTACAGAGACATCAAACTACGGGCTAAAACTGACATAAATGACAAACGAAAGAATCTAAAGCAGACATAATATCAAACTAAAGACACTAAAACTGACATAAATTAGCTTTTAGTAGACTGTAGTAAGGAATCAAGATGTAAAAACTGGACCCTAAAACTGACACATCAAACTAGAGACAATAAAACCCAAAGACATATCAAATGAAATGGAGGAAGAATATGAACAAAGAGCTAAAGGAAGACAATGCAACCAGAAGTGATCTGAATGATGGACGCTCTCCCTCCTCTCTCGGTCTCTAATGAGTAGTTTCAGTCTTGTGTTGTAATAAAAGGTTTGTGAGACAGAATATGCAACCTCCTATTCTGCTGCTGTCACACTGCAGTCGGCCTCGGTGTGTGTGTGTGTGTATATACGTGTGTGTATATATATATATATACGTGTGTGTGTGTGACAGATATTACCATATCAATGGTTCCCTCATGATAGCTTCCTCCCACTTCTTCTACCCCTTTTCTGTTGGGACGTAATTGTGGCTGATTATCAGAGGAGCACTGTTATCAACACACACACGCACACGCACACACGCACACGCACACACACACACACACACACACACACACACACACTAACACACACAGGAGAGAATCAGAGCAGGAAAATATTGAAGCAGCAGAGAAACTCGTCTGTCGAGGAGAGAACAAAATAAACCGGTTCAATGAACAGAGAAATCTGAAAAAAAAGGAGAAAGAAGGTACAAAATGAAGAGAGAGAGCGAGAGAGAGCGAGAGAGAGAGAGAGAGAGAGAGAGAGAAACTGGTTTAAACCTGGAATAACATCTTCTTTAGCCAGTAGGGGGCAGCAGGTGAACATAAAGCTGGTGCACACCTGAGAATTTTCAATCTTAACTGATTTAAAAAATGTGACATGAGGACAATTTTTAATACTTTAATTATAAGAACCCAAACACCAGACGATTTAGTCAACACCATAGACTCTATATTAGAAGTGGACGTAATCACCGGGACGTCACCCATTGGTTTGTGGGTTTTGAAGCCTTGAGTCCGTCAATTTTAGCTGTTGCCATCTTGATTTTTGGTAGCTGCTATCTTGGTTTTTTGGTCACTACCATCTTTGTTTTTGGTCATTGCCATCTTGGCTTTTGGTCGTTACAATCTTTGTTTTTGGTCGTCGCCATCTTGGCTTTTGGTCGTTACCATCTTGGTTTTTGGCCATCGCAATCTTGGTATCAATCAATTAATCGACTAATCGTTTCAGCTGTACTTTTAAATTTTTTGACATATTTATGGGCAAAAACCTTAGTCTGTAAACTAACTAAAGATGTCAGATACAGTAGTGAAGTAAAAAATACAATATTTCCCTCTGAGATGTGGTGGAGCTCAAGTTTAAATTGGCATGAAAAGAAAAGAGTCAAGTAAATTACAAATACCTAATATTTGTAGTTAAGTACCATTCTTGAGTAAATATACTCTGTTACATTCCACCACTGGAGGAAACAGACAATCAAACCAAACAAAAACCCTTTTCAAAATCATCCACTATTTTTTAGAAAAAATAACTTTATTTTTATTTTTTACTCCCTTATTCTGTAATGAACCAGCCGACACTGACGATCTGGTGTTGTTACTACGATACTCTTCAGGCTGAAACATGAACACAGTGTAACTGCTGTCACATTATGCTGAGTGTGTTTATCAGTTTGTAACGAATCATCAATATTCATATGTGCTGTTGTGGAAAACAGTAGCTGAATAGGGATTAATTTGGTTGAGTAGCAACAGATGAACCCTTCAAGGTCCTATTAATAATTCTACTTGGATTCTACAAGCCACTAATTGGTTTGTTTAACGTCTCTGTCAGCGCACAGTTTCACAGAACGTGTTGTCACAGGGTGTTAAAATGCACACCTCTCCTTTAAATATACATATTTATATTTATCACAAATATTATATATATAATGTTATAATATTTTACCACTTTGAAAGTCTTGTAGTGTGAACTTGGCTCTAGTAAGATTTAAGAAAAAACATAATGGTTTGGCTTAAAATAAGTATGTCTGTAACGTAAGCTACTGACGTAACGTCATGTGACTCAGTGGCGTAGTATCATCAGTAAAAATCACTCAACATTTGGTTTCACACGGGACACCAATGCCGGTCACCTGACTAATGTCCTGAGTTTGTTTGACCCATCCACCACCCCTCCCATCCAGACCAGGCTTCTCACTGCTACTAGGCGATGGAGAGGGGGGATGGCAGGTTAACAAGGGGGATATCCCCCCTCATCACCCCTCAAATCGCCTACTGATTCAAAGTACGAAATAACAATAATTGAGTGTATTTGTATGTATAGCACGTTTTAGAGGTGCTTTAGACAACTGAACAGTTTAGTGAGAGTACCTCAAGTTTAGGAACTTTGACTGTGTTTAACATCTGACATGATAACACTATATAAATGAGTGAAAATCACACCGCATAATATATCCCCTTAAATTAAATTAGGTTTTTTTTTCAGTGCCTCACATGTTCACACACTAAATTTAGATACATGGCTGTTAAAGGAGATTCACTCTCTCTCACCTCGCCTTTACTGTAAATATATGTAGTGTGAATACGTGTGTGTGTGTGGCTGCAGTGTTTAATTGAATATAATTATCTCCTGCAGGAATTCACCACTTCTGTCGCAGAAAATTCATAACTTGGCAGAAAATCTCAGAGCAGCAACCGACAAATCACACAGCCGCTGGACACAAATCAGCACTTTTTTTGCACAAATGAGGCTCGTTACAAAGACGGACAGGTGACACAAACACGGACTCTCCTCCCAATTAAAGTCTAATCATGTCGGCAAGAGGATAAAGTTTTCTGCTTCATTAGCTGGTCGTCCTGTTTGTCCAGTAGTTAAATATCAATCAGCCCCACCCCTCTTGTAATCATGCCAATGGTCCAGCAGGAGGTCGTTAGCGGTGTTAACACCAGTCTAATTAAGGAGGTCACGCTGTAACGAGGAGCTGCGAATAATCCATCCATCAAGCTTTTAATTTCTCTCAGCCTATCAGATTCTCCCGCTGACTCGGTCTCTCTTCACATTAGAATGTCGCCACCAATCACAGGGCAGATCTATCACTGTAATGAACACTGATGGGTGTGTGAGTGGGTGGGTGGGTGTCATTTCATGGATGTGATTGGTCGCTTTTCTTTCATACTTCCACTGCAGGTTCAGTTCATGTGTCACACTTAAAACTGCCCAAACACACACACACACAAACGTGTATTGCTAGCAAACTGAGGTCCGCAAAACTTCCGGTGTTTTCAAACACCAAACTCAATGTAGAAAATTAATTTTTTAAGATTTTAATCCTCTCCGTTTAGCCCGGAGTTCCTCTTGGCTTTGACCAGTCTCAACGTTTACTCATACAACGGTTCTTATGATGTCTTACCAAAAGTTAGTCCTAATTTTTCGTACGTTCTCCAGCAACATGTGTCAATTTCCGCTCGTTACATGCATACAGTCTTTTCAAAATGAACTTCACAGCAAACAACTAGGTTAGGTTTAGGCAACAAAACTACTTGGTTAGGTTTAGGGAAATATTGCGGGTTGGTTAACACCGGAAGTGCCGTAACTTAAGTACGGAAGTTACGTGACAAAAACTACTTAGTTGAGGGTTAGGAAAAGATTGTGGTTTGGATTCAAATAAATCCGGAAGTGCCGTAACTTCGAAAAATAAATCAACGTGGACTTGTTGTTTCACACAGGACACGATCAGCGGTCTGCTGGGTTAAAGTCTACTGTTTTTTGACCCACCCATCCACCCCAAACTCCTCCTTATGCGGCATTCGTCGCTCTTTATACTTCCTGGTTCACAATTGCGTGGATTACATACAAATTTATATACATGGGGATATATATATCTGGGAACACCCAGGCCAGACTAGATAGATAATCTCTCCAGCGTGTTCTGGGTCTACCCTGGGACCTCTTACCAGTTGGACGTGCCCGGAAAAACCTCCAAAGGGAGGCGTCCGGGAGGCATCCTGATCAGATGTTGAACCAATTCAGCTGTCCCCTTTAGAGGCAAAGGAGCAGCGGCTCTACACCGAGCTATAAATCATATATGATTTGACGCCATATAAAATAAATTAGACAAATGCACAATTGCCCCTGTAGTCATACAGTTTTGGAGTGTCGCCTTATCTTCTTCTCGCTCCAATTTTGCTCCGGTACCTACTGCCCATACAATGAGCCAGACTCAGAATGTCGTTGAGTATTGTATTGTATATCAAACCCTCCACTTACGTGCCCTGATTGCCACCACTAAATATTATAGACCGTCTCCAAAACAGAAGAATAAAACAAACTGTGAAAGTGCGGATAAATCCTTTAAACTTTAAATACACACAGACACGCACACACACACACACGTGTGCGAGGCTGTGGAGAGGAAACATCATTTATTCAATATTCCATTACCTTCTCATTGGAGGCGAGAGACTCATTTATTCTCATCAGGAGAGCGAGAGGGAAACAGGATATTGTGTATTAACTCCATCAGTGTAATGATGTGGAGCTTTTATATAAAGTTTATAATGAAACGACTGCATGTGTGTGTGTGTGTGTGTGTGTGTGTGTGTATGTGTGTGTGTGTGTGTGTGTGTGTGTGTGTCGTCCACCGGCGAAGACGGCGACGGCGGAGTCTGTCTGACGAACACGTTTGTTGATCTCCCAGCAGCCACTGGGGGACGCTGTACGTTTGTCCATCAACACAAACAACTGATTTTTATTCCTCAGCTCAGACAGAAGTGTTTCCTTCCTCCTGCCCTAGCTCCTTGTCTGCTTTCCTTTCCTTCTCCACCTTCTGCCGTTCTGACTTCCTTCTTTTCCTCCTCCTTTCTTTCTCTGTCTCCTTGTTTCCTTATATTTCCTTTCTTACACATCTACTTCCAGCTTCCTCCTTTCCTTCCCTATGTCCTCCTTTCCTGTCCTTCCTCCCCTCCTCCTTGTGTCCTGTTTCCTAGTTTCTTCCCCTACTTTGTTATTTCCTTTTGCATCTCCTCCTTTCCTTAGTTTCCTCCTTACCTGCCTCCTTCTTTCCTTCCTTTCCTACAAATTCATTCCCTAATTTTATTCTCATACTTCCTTATTTCCTTTTGAATCTCCTCCTTTTCGTCTTTCCTCATCTACCTCCTTGTTTCCTTTCCTACTTATGAATTTCCTTCTGTCCATCCAGCTGATCCTTTCTCGTTTTCTTCTCTATCTCCACCTAAACTTATTACTCATACCTGACCTTTCCCTTCATTTTTTCTTATCTTTCTCCTTAATCCCTCATTTAAGTTCCTACTTCCTCATTTACGTTTGTATTTCCCGCTTCTCTCCTTTCCTTCCTTTTCCTCCTTCTTTATTCTCTCCGATATCCTACGTCCATCCCAACCTACCTCTTCATTATTTTCCATACTTTCTCATTTTATTACACATCACCTCCTCGCCATCTTTCATTTCCCACCTCTTCGTTTCCGTCCATATCTCATAATTTCCTTCTTTAACTTCTCCTGTCTTCTTCCATACTTCAACCTTTCCTCCTTTCCATACCGACCTCCTTCACTTCTCGCTTCCTTTTTCACCTCCTTGTTTCTCCTTTCCTTCATTATTTTTTTCTGATTTCCTAATTCCTTTCCTTCCCTGCCTCCGGGAACAGACTCTCCTCCTCCTCCTCCTCTTCCTCCTCACTTTCTGTCTAGATTAACAATCTGACTTCCAGCTGATAAATGGATGGGTCTGCACAGATGGGTGGCCTAGTTTCAGCCTCTCTCCTCCTTCTATCGATCCCTCCGTCCCTCTATCAATAACCCATCATGCATCCGTCAGTCGGTGTAAAACAGAATGAGCAGGAGGAGGAGGAGGAGGAAGAGGAGGACGGACAGTCAGTAAAGTACTCTGAAGCTCTGCTGTCGGTTTTCTTACATACTTTAAAGATGGAAAAAACTGAATTGTCTCAAATTGGGATGAATTTTGCAGTCGCAGGTGATATTTAAGTGCTGAATGAATGAATCCTTGCGCTCCTCACCGCTTCACCAACTTTTTGACGTGATGAAATTGCGTTACTCAAAGAGTTGGGATGACACGGCTGGAAAACTAATGATATTCAGAATCTAACTTTTCTATTTCAGGGTCTGAATCAGGTTTATATACCGCTGGAAGTCTGCTGCATCCCAATATACAGTCCGTTCTCATTCCTAGGGCGTTAAATACCGAGGCCGACGAAGTTCGGTGCCGCTGAACATGGCACCTTTTAGCGCCGGTATGAAACACACCGGGCGTTCCATTAACTATAATGTAAACCCATCTGTGGCAACGGTAAACGCTCATAGAAGGTGACGTAGTTTAAAGAGCGAAAAGACACACCAGGCGGGCGGGAGGGGAAGTGGATGGGTCCAACAAACAGGCAACAAACTACTGAACTCGAGGGCAAGAAGCATAACGCCAAGGGCAAGGGGAGTGAAGTAAATGGCAAGGGGCGTGACGCCATGGGAGAAGGGCATGACGCAAAGGGCAAGGGGCGTGATGCAAAGGGCAAGGGACGTGACGCTGAGGGCAAGGGGCGTGACGCAAAAGGGCAAGGGGCGTGAAGCAAAGGGCAAGGGGCGTGACGCCATGGGCAAGGGGCGTGACGTCAAGGGCAAGCGGCGTGACGCCTAGGGCAAGGGGCGTGATGCTGAGGGCAAGGGGCGTGAAGCAAAGGGCAAGGGGCGTGACGCCATGGGCAAGGGGCGTGACGCCTAGGGCAAGGGGCGTGACAGATGTATCCGAACTTTGGACCTTTATTTAGCCTCCTTCCCGACATGGTAGTATGACATGGTTGGTACCAATAGATTCCTTAGGTTTTCCAGTTTCATATGATATCTGTAACTTCACTCTGGACCCTTCATTAATGTAAATTAACATCGGTATTGAATTCAGTTTTAAATGATCATCAGGGGAAGTTGGATTGCAGCAGCTGGAGCGAGTAAGAAACCATTTTTATTTCTTCAGGTACTAGCAGTGTGTGTGTGTCTGTGTGTGTCAGCAGCACGTAATCGGCTCAGCACAGAGCTCACAGACCTGTCCTAGGGGATTGTGGGTATTTTCATGTGTCAATTCACATTAGGTTCAACATGAGCGAGTTCACCACAACCACACACACACAAACACACACTCACAAATACACACCCACACATGTGCACGTAACAATCCTCTTTTTCTTCAGTTCATAACACTCACACACACACACACACACACACACACACACACACACACACACACACACTCCTGTTTCTGTGTGTGCGTTTCTCTCTCCAGGTGTATTAATCATCCAGGTGTAGATTCAGCAGTCTGTCGGAAAGCTGAGAAACACACACACACACACACACACTCGACCATGTCCACGTCTCTCAGCGAGCTGTCAATCATCCAGAAGTCCTAACGACACACTGACCTCCCACACAGTAAACAATAGTGATTAATGATACACACATTAACACAACTACACCGCATACATACTAATGTGGTACATTTACAAACACTCTTCAACCAGTCTCGCAGCAGTTCGACGGCCAAAAACCAAGATGGCGATGACCAAAATCAAGATGGCGACGGCCATAACCAAGATGTCGACAGCCAAAAACCAAGATGGTAACGGCCAAAACCCAAGATGGTAACGGCCAAAACCCAAGATGGTAACGGCCAAAAACCAAGATGGTAACGGCCAAAACCCAAGATGGTAACCACCAAAAACCAAGATGGTGACAGCCAAAAACCAAGATGGCGACGGCCAAAAACCAAGATGGCAACGGCCAAAAACCAAGATGGCGACGGCCAAAAACCAAGATGGCCAGGACCAAAACCAAGGTGTCGATGGCCTAAAACCAAGATGGCAACGGCCAAAAACCAAGATGGTAACCACCAAAAACCAAGATGGTAACCACCAAAAACCAAGATGGCAACCACCAAAAACCAAGATGGCGATGGCCAAAAACCAAGATGGTGATGACCAAAACCAAGATGGCAACGACCAAAAACCAAGATGGCAACCACCAAAAACCAAGATGGCGACGGCCAAAAACCAAGATGGCCAGGACCAAAACCAAGGTGTCGATGGCCTAAAACCAAGATGGTAACCACCAAAAACCAAGATGGTAACCACCAAAAACCAAGATGGCAACCACCAAAAACCAAGATGGCGATGGCCAAAAACCAAGATGGTGATGACCAAAACCAAGATGGCAACGACCAAAACCAAGATGGCAGATTTTTGTATTTTGTATTTTTCATTTATGACACTATTTTGATACTTTTGTCAATTATTATAGTTTTATTTTGAAAAGACCTGTGCGTCACGTGTTGCTGGACATTTCGTAAGAAAAAGCGCGAAAAATACGTTGTTGAAAGTTGTACTGAGCGTCACGAAAAAAATGCTATTAAATAGGCGTTATCAGTCGCTATAAGCACCATAGATGTGGGTCAATAGGGGCCTACTACACCCACTAGTAGGTTTTTATAATCTATTCACATGGTAGAGGTATAAAAGAAGCTGACAGTCACCTCTAGCGACCGTAGTGATTCTGACAGGAGCAGGAATCAGGCTCTGTAGTATAGACAGTGTAAACCTTCAGGTTAAGGTTTGCAGAAGAGGCTAGGTAATACATTATGTCAATGTATGTGTGTATCCTTACTGTGTGTGTGTGTGTGTGTGTGTGTGTGTGTGTGTCTGTCTGTGTCAGACTGTCTGCTGGGTTTCTTCCAGCAGCAGGTGGTTTGACTACAAAAGGTCAAAGCTTCACATCCACAACACTGATGAACACACAGCTCACCGTGTGTGTGTTTGTGTGTGTGAGACAGACGGCCCTCACCTTTTGAATTTCCCATCAGCCCCTGCTGAAAAAGGCTCACACTGTGCAGAAGCAGCCACTTCTCCTGTGTATTTATACCCAGTCTAAAACCCATCGCTGGGTTATTTTGAACCACTGATACTTCACTGATAACGTTCCAGGAAGCATCAGTGCTGTTGCCACGGTTACCTGCAGTTTAATAAATAAATGGGTGTAGAATTATCCTTGATTATGATCAAGGTGCTTGATTGTAACTGGCTGAGCAGCGTTCGAAGCCGCTGTAACAAAGAACGTATATTTATAAGAAGTGAAAGTCAATTGGTCGTTCCAATGCAACGTCAGCGCCCAGCAGCAGAGCTACGCTTCCACCATTTTGGACTGAAAGCGACTACCGGACGCCAGTAAAACGTCCGCCTACAAAGTGCCGTACAAAAGTAAAACTAAATTATTTCTATTCTAAAGTTATATTCTACCAAAATGGCCTGTGTTGAACAATAAAATATTATAAATATAATAAGCGTTTTCAGTCCAAAATGGCGGCAGCGGCTGTTGTCAAAAAACAGAGTTTCGTCTCTTTGCTTCTGTAATCTTTGGTTGTAAAATACTCTATAAACACACAGCTGTGACCACATACTTTAGTATTACTGCGCCAAAATTAAGTGGTGGAAAGAGATGGACAGGATAGAGTAGGAAGATAGAGATAAAGAAAGGCAACACGCTGAAATTGCTGAGAGAAGCAGAGCTACAGTAAAGAGGGCAACCGCCAACTGAAGCCTGAATCATTTATCATCCGCCAAGACGCTGTCATTCAGTGAATCCACAAAAAAAACTCAAAGATGTCAGTGAAAGAAGCAAAGAGAGCGTACAGGGATTTATATTTCAGCTGCCGTCCAGTCCACCTTTTACCTCTGTCCAAAGTAGGGCTGTCCTCAACCAAAGAAATTCTTAGTCGACAAAACTGCATGAGTGTCAGTAGAATAAAGAAATTCTTCGACTAACACTCTAGTCTCTCCGTTGACTATCGTTCATATTTCTTCCAAAATAAGGTCCCAACCAATGTGCCAACTGTGCAGACATTAGCTGTAAGCTAGCAAAGGACGCACCAACTCACCAGAGACTGCAGCTCTTTCTCTTCTTTATCTCCGGCCTATCTCCTTTTTCCTCTCGTCTCTTATGAAGAAGACTCCTGAAGCACCCGGAGACGTCCAGTGGAATCAGTGTCGTCACTCGTTAAAACTAGGAAAACAACAGCAACCAAAGACATGAGTCAAGTGTTGTGCCTCAATGCAACATTAAGGTGCTTGAATTTTGCAATAGTTGAACATAGTTGAGCAGAAAATGCTCTTAAGCCCTCTGAGGTCTAAGACCACAGCAGCAACATGAACATTAAACATTGAATAAATACCAAAGCTGAGGACATCAGGAGGAGGGTGATGGTGGAGGAGCAGCAGCAGCAAACAGTATTGAGCTGCACTGTTCACCTGCATGAATGTGATTGGACGTTACTGGTCAGCTGACAGCTGTGAATGAGCCAGTGATTGGGAAGCAGGAATGAAACAGCTGATGCCAATTAGCTCTGATTACAATGCTCCATTTGTACTCCGCTGCATTTCAGAGGGAATTATTGCACTTTATTCGATTATATCATTGACAATAACCCAAGAAAATAATAAATAGTAATATAACTGTCTGAAAGGCTGTATTTTGCATAATTAGTAGTTTTACCTTTGACACATTTAATGTAATTTTACATTATTGTATTTCAGCCCTTTCGCATGAAAAGGAGTATAAACCAGGAGACCCGTGTTCGAGACACACGTGTTTTGACCGGTGTTTTGTTTTGTAAGTGACGTTAATATTGACGATTGTTTTTTTATTGACGTCACTGCGGATGGTTGCTTGGCGTACAAATGACACGCGAAAAGGCTAAAATGCGTACTTATGATACGCGCAATGTCCGTGTAACGTTGTGGTATTTATACGCCTTCCTTTGAGTATTTACTAGGGCTGACCCAAATGCTTCAAAAGCTTTGAAGATTCAACCTCCAAATCAGTATTCAAATACTTTGCTTTTTGCTTTTTAATATATATATATATATATATATATATATATATATAAGTATGTAATCATAAGTATGTAATAATAATGTATAAATCACAAAATAGCCCATGAAATAATTGAATAAATAATAATAATGAATAATACCCCAACAATATTAATATTCAACATGAATTATTATTAGTTATTGTTAGATGGATATCGCAATTTGTTATGTGTAGAAATGTGTACAGTCGTGCGGTAGCAGCTCTGTCCATAAGCTTCATATACCTTCAGATATCTTTCACCGAAGCTTCGAAGCACAATAAATGGTACTCGAGACAGCCCTAGTATTTATAGTACTTCTTCCACTGCTGCATCCCAAACATGTATTTTAGATCTCCCCTTGAAGGAAACGAGTAAAACATACAGCCTTGATTTCCTCTCATCGTGGAAACCCCCTGCAGATGTCTCTCATGCTCGTCTATTGATCTCACCGATTGATTCGTTAAGATGATTAATCATCAGCCGTTTGTTCTCGCAGATTCAGACTAAACCAGTCGAGCTCTCTGCAGTTAAACTGAGTCTGTTCCCTCAGAGAGAGAGAAAACTCAATACTCCTTTAACACGACGGCTTCAAATCCCCACAGCAACATTACAACCATGAAGAGCTAAAAACACATTCGATTAAAGAGAAGAGCTCCGGTGATATCACAGCGCAACAGATCCAGAGAGATGCATTCACATCTGACGGTGTTCACAGACAGTGAGTATAGATACTATTGATAAAAGTATAATCGAGTAGATAAATATAGATGTGTTAGAGTACCTTCTCTATTCTCTAAGATGGAATATTTGTGACTAAATATGCAGCAAATGAACATTTTAAAGTTAGATGAACAACAGTTATAGATTAAGTATAAAGTGAACAACACTGAGGGGCGAATTCACAAATGACTGCACGTCTTTTGCGGCTGCAAAACTTGCACAAAATGGACAGAAAAAATTGTGTATTTCTTAATAAAGCACCTGCAAAGAGTGAAATGCACCCCTTACTGCTATTTGCAAGTATTTAATTGAGGTAATATGCAGATAATTGGTGCAGAATTGCAAATGAGCAAATACAAATGAGCCTCATTGGAAAAACAGTCCAATTCCCAAAGATCAGCTCTGATTGCCGCTGTTACAGTGAAATCATTAACGTCTTTAGAGATTTGGTGAGAACCGAAGAGCATTCATAAGAGGTGTCCGCTCAAACTTGTTTATTCTGGGATGCAATGACAGTTGTGTCCTGAAAAATAAATGAATAAAGCTCCCCTCCATGTCATCGCAACACCTGACTGTTTGGTTCACAGTGTCGGTCTGCTCTGTTCCACCTTTCCTGCAAGATTTAAAAATTCTTAAATATAAATTACAGCATGCTGCTGTTCAGTCTCTCTCTCTGTGCAGCAGAATAATACATCCTCTGTCACGGCTGCCTGCAGGTCAGCTCCCTTCAACCTCCCATTCTTCTTCTCCTCCTCCCTGCAGGAGGTGCATTGTTGGGTTGAGCTGGTAGAAACCACAGCGGCAGCAGCAGGAGCCCTCTGATCCTCCTCTGAGTCAGCCACACTGGATGATTCTTTCTGCTTATGTTTTATCACAATCTCAGTGTGTCTGTGCTGCTGAGGGCCAGTGATGAAACATCCACATAGTGATGCAACATGATCCCCGATGAGCCACAGAGCTGACCACCAATCACAACAACTGACACCGTCTGACATCCTCCTGATTGTCAAATTATACG